>NC_052355.1:41159979-41368918 GCF_009727055.1 Benincasa hispida | reverse complement strand
TTCACTTCACTAGAATGACCATAGGTAACATGACCTCAATCCTGAGTGAGTTGGGAACTCCTGCCATTGAGGGCAGTCCTTTGATTTGCATGGGTACGAGTGGCCAGAATGCCGACTCAAACCTACCATTTTGAGGATTCGTCTGATTTAAGAGCTGGGAACTCAGCTACACAAGATGAAATTCACTCCTTTCCCGAGACAGGGGTAAGTAGATAGATAGCTCTCTTGAGGGCTGATTCCAGAGCTTGAACAATATGGCGCCACGCACATTCTCATGGCCCAAGAGGTGTTCACACATAGTAGGACTATGTTGTATTGTTCATTAGAGAGATTAGTGGTACTTAAGAAGGAAGATGTAATTACAGGGGCAAAACGAAAAATTGGCCTACTATAATTACGAGCATTTGTGAAGGGTTATCGTAATGATGATTGGTTATATCCAATGGACATAGAAATATATCTATGACAAGAAGAGTTCAACTGTCGGTCTTTAGTGGAATGCCTGGCAGTTAACAGATGATGGATATCGTGACTAAATAGTTTAGTCAGCTATTCACATACCGTTGGAGCTTCGAGCCTAGGTTCATAAGGTCCCCTTGGTAGCTTGGATACAAGTTAAGAGTCAGTTTTTGGGTCAATTTGAAATGTTCAAATTGAAAAGGAGGAGTTCGATTATGTATGAGATACATTAATTTGGAAGAAATTGGATAAAATATGATTTATATATAGTAAAGGAAAAATGTTATAATTAATATATGACATTAATTTATAAGTTATGAATGTGATAAGATCACATTCATTGGACGGTTATAAAGGAAATGGAAGGTGCCTTTTCGTTCTAAATATCGGATGAGTGCATTATAAATAACAGATGGTGTGTTGATCTTGGTGTGCGTGGATATTATGAAGAAGATAGTGTCATCGTTTAGAAAATTAGTGTCTATACGATAGTGACTCCACGATCGGTTACATATACGATATTTCTAAGTGATCACATACCAATTACACCATCGTACGCTATTATCCAAACGATCGTTTAGCTCCTAATATTTACTAAACGAGCGTATAGACGATCACTTAGTTTTTTCTACGCGATCGTTTGGACGATCGCTCACCCTTTTTCTCGTGATCGTTTGACGATCGTTTACTTTTACTACACGATCGTATACTTCATCTAAACGATCAAGCATATTGTCTATGCGATAGACGACTACATCTCCCACTTGCTTGATCATTGTGTACAGCCTCTCTTCCTCTTTCCCTCTACCAAATCCGAACAAAGCCCACACTTTGGATTCTCACTCAAAGAATACTGAGGGCTCTGAGTGGTGTTGTCTTCTCCGTTTCCTTCTATCCGAGTGGTGATTGTTCGAGGTAGACGGTTGGGCTTCAGACTCGCTGTGAAGAAGAAATCTTCACCTAGTATGATTTCTTGATCCCTTTAGCATGATGAAAGTATGTTTGAATGTATATACGGCAATTCTCACAATGAATTGGAAAGATCCACTTCCGCTCGTAGGTACTCTTGAATAAGAGTTCCTCCAGGGAGAATATCTCATTGTAGTCTATTCATTCTCTTTGGGAAAAACCCTTGGCAACTAACCCAGCTTCAAACTTTGAGGGCCTAACTCTTGGAATGCCTTCTTTAGTTTTAGAAATCCACTTACAAAATATTGGTTTATAGCCTTTAGGTAGTTTGACAAGGTTCAAGTGTTAATCATTAGGGGGTGAATCTCCCCATTCATTGCATTTATCCAATCCCTAGCATTAGAGCAACTAGTAGCTTCATCAAAAGTAGTGGATTCTTGATCATTTGGTTGAACCATAACACTTAAAGCTACATTTACACTATCAGCCTCATTGTACTTAGAAAGAGGAACAATTACCCTTCTCTATCTATCTCTTGCAAGAGAGTAGTTTGGAAGGTCATCTTTCTCTTGTGGGCTTTCCTCTTCAGAATCATCAGATTAGTGTCCGCTAGATTCAACTTTTGTTGAGGTACTCTCATTTGTTTCTCTGTTATTTAGAGGTAACTCCACCTCAATTTGAGTAGTTTCAATGAGAACTTCTCTCTCAGCTTTCTTGCTCATCATGAACATCTTATCTTCTTTAAACACTACATCCTTGTTATTAATGCATCTCCTTTCTTTATGATGCCATAGTTTGTAGCCCTTAACTCCCTCTGTGAAGCCTATGAACATACATTTTATAGCTCTAGGTTTTAATTTCCCTTAGTTTTGATGGACATATCCCACACATCTAAATAATTTGAGGTTATCAATCTTGGGTAGGTGATTTGTCCATCTTTCTTCTGGGGTAATCAAATTGATTGAGTGACGAGGGCATTTATTTAGAGTGTAGACTGTTTAGGCTATAAACTTCTACACAAACATTTTTAGGTATCATCCCATCAAACATTTGACTCCTCACTTTGTCCATTATGGTCATGTTGAGCCTTTTAGCTACTCCATTTTTTTTTTTTGGAGAATATGTCTAACAATTCTATATCTCATAATACCATGTTGTTTACAAAAATTTATAAAGTCTTCATTGGAAAAATCTAGACCATTATTAGTTCTAAGGCATTTAACTTGCATAGAGGTTTGCTTCTTAATCAAAGTCTTCCATTTTTTAAATTTTTCTAGGGCTTGATCTTTGGTTTTTAAGAATAACACCCAACTTTTCCTAGAAAAATCATCAGTAAAGGACAAGAAGTACCTTGATCCACCAAGAGAGGGAGTTTGTATAGGGCCCCATAGGTCTGAGTGGATGTATCCCAATATTTTTTTTGGTGTTATGTTATGCCTTAAGGAAAGGTTGTTTGGTAGATTTTCCAATAATGTAGTGTTCACAAAACGATAGACTTTCAGCTAGCCCTTTAGGTAGTATGCCCTATTCTGAAAGAGACTTCAAGCCTCTCTCATTTATGTGAGAGAACCCCTTATGCCACAAATCTCTATCCGTCATCTTACTTTCTGTGACTACCAAGGCAGAGTGTGTCATTTAAACATCTTTGATTAGGCATAAGCCATTTGTCTTGACTCCAACCGGAACTACTTTAGAATTTTGTTTTACCTCAAATCTGCCAGTTGATTCTTGATACTTACATCCAATAGAATCTAACATTCCCAAAGAAATGGGGTTTCTTCTTAAGGTGGAAACATATCTTACATTTCTCAACAATGTGATTTATCCATCTTGGAACTTGAGTGACATAGAACCAATGCCTACTATTTTATAGGCATGATCATTTCCCATGTAGACAAAACCATTATCCCAAGGCTTTGGTAGTAAACCAACCTTCAGAGGGAGTCATGTTGAATGTACAACCTCAATCCAAGATCCAATGTTGAGTATTCTCTCTGTTTATCTCAATTTTCTTTTGTCCAGAGGTTGTAAGTGCATCTAAGTAGGTGAAGCTGCTTTGATCAGCAACTGAGGCTTCTGCCTTACTTTCCTTGGTTTGCTTGGCCTTTTACTT
Organism: Benincasa hispida; assembly: GCF_009727055.1. Taxonomy (NCBI): domain Eukaryota; kingdom Viridiplantae; phylum Streptophyta; class Magnoliopsida; order Cucurbitales; family Cucurbitaceae; genus Benincasa; species Benincasa hispida. The sequence goes on along the minus strand of NC_052355.1, from coordinate 41,365,437 downwards.
TTTCTGATTTTTCTTCTTTTTTAAGAAGAAGCAGTCTTGCCTTAGATGGCCAACTTTATGACAGAAATTGCACTTCAATTTTGATTTATCTTGATGGTTCTTATTTTCCTTTGAGTGATTCTTTCATTTCCTTTTAGGGAAGAGACCTTCCGTATTCACCTACTTTCTCTTAGTGATTGAAGCTCTAATTCTCTTATTTTTATGGCTGATATCATCATTTTGTAGGGATGAAAGCCTCAACACAACGAAAATCACAAAAACCAAAATCATTATTAGTTTGAGATTTTTGAAATATTCATACACTGGCCAATTCAGAAATATTACATAAACCAAAAAGAAAAAAAAAATTAGCCTACTATAAAATTAGAATCTAGATTAAGCATGCAAAAATTTAACTCTACAGAGAAAGGGAGAGGAAATATTTACTTTTATAGAACTAGACAAAAAAAAAAAAAAAAAAAAAGGAAAAAAAAAAAAAAAAAAAAATCTCCAACTGATTCATAAAATCAGCACCACCACAAGCGTTACCTCTCTATCCTTTGAAAATTCTTTGAGGGCTTTGGTTTGTGGGAACCAAATTGAATGGGAAGAGAAGGAAATATTTTTGGAGAGAAATTTCTTTACATTACTTTTATGTGTTCTTCAAGAAATAAAAATTTCGTTCACCTACAAAACTTACATTTTGCAGGTCTCTTAACCAAAAAACAGGAGAGAGAGGAATGAACATGGAAAAAACCCACAATACAGATAACTCCCCTGTGTGGGAGTTTTTCTTTTATTTTTTATTTTTAAATTAATTTATTTAATCAAATTAATTAAAATAATAACTAATTAAATCTTATTTAATTAATTATCACATAAATCATATTTAAATGAAACATCTCTCGCATAATCTATAGTTTTAATTCAATTAATTTAACTAAATTAAATTAAATTAAATTAAATAATTATTTAATTTTCTAATTAAATAATTGTTTAATTTTTTAATTAAATAATTACCAAATTAAATATCAAAGATTTAATTTAGCTTACATTTGACTCATATTCAATTGTATTTCTCTCATAGTCTATAGTTTTAATGTGCATCAAATACACATTAATTTTAACCTATAGTTTTGATATGAATCCAATTCTCATTAAATTAGTATATGAACTCCTTCAAATATTTTAATTTCTCCCATAAATTAATTTTGAATCATATCCAAAATTAACTTTATAATATAAAGTTTAATTAAAATATAAATTTTATATTATAATGTATCCTTTTACATTATCTTATTTCCCTAAGTGAATTTAAACAATTCAAACTCAATTCAAGACATAGTTACCTCAATTCCTTTTACGAGCTAGGATGGGGACCTTATTAACCTACAAATCAGAAGCTCCAACGATATGAGATTAATTGGCTAAACTCATTAACCAAATTAATCAATATTCGTCAACTATGGGTACACTCCATTAAAGACCCACAACTGTACTCTTTTCATTACAAATATATTTCTGTATCCATGGATAGAGACCAATAACAACAAGTTAGTCTTTCACAAGTTTCTGTAACACCAGTTGGATTAAATTACCATTTTACCCCTAGGTTACCTCTGTATCCTTAAATACCAGTGCTTCTCTAATGAACAACCTGTTTATGGTCCAACCATTAAGCAGAAACCCTTCCCGGGTCGGTGAGAGGGTAGGGCCTTAAGTCTCGGAGATACCACTTAAGGTAACACTCATTTACTTACCCTAAAGTTGGAAATGAGTGAAATCCATCTTGTATTATTATGTTCCTAACTCCCCATTCGGTCTTGTCCCCAAAATGGCTTAGTGTAAAGCATAACATACATTAAGCTGCCCACAGTTGAGGCATAGGGAATACGTCTCATATCATCTATTTCTTAGGGTTTCTTAGGACACTATTCCTTAAACAAGTGAACCCTGTGTCTGAAAGGTAATAAACCATTCTCAAAGTTCTACATTGAGTATCGAGTCAACATTTTGTTGACATAAGTTGCTTAAGATAGAGCCAACAATTTGTTCTTGCAATCCCTAATAATTTGAATCCCAAGTACATATTGTGTCTCTTCCAAATCTTTCATTTGGAATTGGGTTGTTAGCCATTCTTTTAATATCAATAAGGTACCCTACATCATTTCCAATGAGTAGGATATCGTCCACATAAAGTACCAAAAAAGCTACTTTACCGTTAATGATTTTCTTGTAGACACAAGGTTCATCAAATTTTGATCAAAACCAAAAGATTTGATCGTAGTATTAAATCTAATGTTCCAATATTTGGACGTCTACTTCAACCCATAAATGGATCGATTCAACTTGCAAACTTTTTGCTCTTGACCTTGGACTACGAACCCCCCGGGTTGAGACATAGAGATGTTCTCTTCAAGATTGCCGTTCAGAAAGGTGGTCTTGATGTCTATTTGCCATATCTCATAGTCATAATATGTAGCTATGGATAAGAGAATTCTTATAGACTTAAGCATAGCAATAGGGCAAAAAGTTTCCTCATAATCAACCCTTTCCCTCTAGCTATAACCCTTTGCTTTAAGTCTAGCTTTGAAGGTCTGTACCTTCCAACTACATTTCTCTTTCTTTTATAGATCCATTTACACTATATGGGTTTAACCCCTTTAGGTAGATCTACAAGTTCCATACTGAATTGAAGTATATTGACTCCATTTCAAGGTCCATGGTTTTTACTCATTGGTCCTTGTTTACATCATTCATTGCATGTTTATAGGACAATGGATCCTCAACACTATCATTTGGCATGACAACCTAAGTTTCAGTTAAACCCAAGTAACGATCAGGTTGTGATATAACCTTTATACTGTGTCGAGGCATTCTCAACGATCTAGAAGGACGAGACTGACCTGAAGTGATGGCTTATTTATTAACTCTTGATGAAGGACCAACTGCATCAACAATCCTTGTTGATTTTTTGGTAGCTTCATTTAATATTAATTTGCTCCATGGTTTATGATCTCTCATGTGGTCTTCCTCCAGGAATGTAGTGTTTACCGATACAACACCTTATTTTCTTGAGGATCGTAGAATAGACCACCTCTCATTTTCTTAGGGTAACCAATAAATTAGCATAACCTTGAATGAGGTTCCAACTTATGCACGACAACCCCAGATTCTAAAGTAACGTAAGATAGGTTTACGCCCCCTCTATAACTCAAAAGTTATTTAAGAAACACTCTTCAAGAGAACATTATTCAAGATATGAACTACAATCTCTACTGCACACCCCTAAAACAAGCTAGGCAATTGAGCATAACTCATCATAGAACGAACCATGTCTAACAAAGTTCTATTTCTCCTTTCTTGTATCCTATTTTCCTGAGGTGTACCAGGTATTGAAAATTGGGTTTAGATTTCATGTTCTGTCATATAGTCTTGGAATGTTAAATCCATGTACTCTCCATCTCGATATGATCAAAGTGTTTTAGCCATTTTACCTAACAGGTTTTCAACTTCAGCTTTATACTCCTTGAACTTTTCAAGGGCTTTAGACTTCTTCTAACTCGCTTAGAAATCCATTATTTACCAATTTTCCAATCCTCTCAAGATTTATGTGACCTAATCTCAAATGCCAAAGATATGTATTATTATTACTTGGAGAAATTCTTTGCCTTTTTATTTGAGTATTCGCGGTTTTAAACATCTCATGATTTAAAAGTGCTTTTTATTTAGTTGGTCTTAACACATATAAGTTATTTTCTAGTTTAGCTGAACAAATAGGTACACCATTTTTCATAATGAACGTTTCATTGAATGAAAAAGAAATAGAATATGATTGTTCAACTAAACAAGAAATAGATACAAGGTTCCTCTTAATTTTGGGAACTATATACAAATTATCCAAAATTAAGTATCTATTCCTAAAAAACAACTTAGCAACTCCTATTGAATTATCTGAAATGACGTCTTCCGTTCTAACCTCGAGTATCATTTCACCTTTCTCAAGCTGCTGGAAGGAACTAATTCTTTGTAAACGAGAACAAACGTGATTAGTGACTCTCGAATCAAGTATCCAAGTCTTATGGTCATTTTCCACTAAACAAGTTTCTAGAACCAATAAATAATATTTACCTTCCTTCTTTTTCTTCTTCTCGGCGAGGTACTTGGTGCACTTGCATTTCTAGTGATCATCTACATTGCAGTGGAAGCACTTTCTCTTATCGGCTACCTTGGCCTTGGCCTTATCTTTCTCAGCATTGGGAGCCTTCCCCTTCCCTCATTTCTTTTTCTGGATTTTTTTAGAACCAGAAGATGAGGGAACAAACTTAGTTCCAAAGGATGAAACCTTGTGAAACTTCTTGGAATGTGCAACATTTTCTTCTCCTTCTAGCGGTCCCTTACATTTCATAAGATATTGATAAGTCTGTAACGCATTCAAAAGGGTAGTCATGGTGTACTCTATTTTCTTTATAACCGCATTGCTGGAATTGGAGGAAACTCTTCGAAAGATGTTCCAAAATAAAGGATACATGACTCTGTTCATTGATGACCGCGTCATCCATCTTAGTGACATTGAAGTGGACCATCAGGTTGAGAACATATTCTCTCACTGATTGACCATCCTTCATGTACGTGTTATAAGCATATTTTAGAGCCTCGTGCTGGATCTGAGAGGATGGTTGTCCAAACATCTTATGGAGGGACTCAATGATTTAGCGTGCAGTGATCATGGCCTCGTGTTTCTTGGTAAGAACGTCATATAGACTTGCCAAGATATAGACTCGGGCCTTGTCATTGGCCTTTGTCCAACGGTCATAAGCACCCCTTACAACTTAGGATGCATTACGAGCGGGAATTGAAGGATATTCCTCCGTTAAGACGAATTGTATATCATCTATAATTAGAATTTTATTCAAGTTAGATTAACATGTCACATAATTTTCACCAGTTAGTTTTTCGTTCTTAAGCAAGGAAATTATTGTGGAAGACATGCTGAAACGAATAACAAACGATTAACCATATTAGTTATATTCATTTTAACCCATTACACAAAAAAACAAGTATCCAATCAATTAAGCAAAAACAAAAGCCACAAAACCCTAATTAAACTATTGATTTAGTTTTTGCAACAATACTTCAGAGGTTTAGAGTAAAAACCACCGAAAAGTGATCAGCTAGCCCTCCCCTGAGTTGAAACAATCTCAGCTAATTACTAAGGTCAGAATAACTCTTATTCCTATAGTTCTTAGCTACCGTTTTTTTTTTTTTTTTATCAAGGATTCATTAACTAGCTTAATTAATCCTATAAGTGCGGCCTTCCCATTTTCGGATCCCAGAAGTACGCTTCAACAAGCTACCGTAAGGATAGACAACTATTGAAGATTAACCTAAGAAATTCTATCCATTACTGGAGTTTACAATGTTCTGATTCCTATGATCAGGCCTCCGAAAGGATGATCGCTCCAGGACAACACGCAGGCGAACCATAGGAATCTCACGGTGCCAAAAGAGACCGTATGATATTTTGATATGCGTCCTTCTCCTACTTACTATGAACACTTTCCTTATTCATCTTGGTATTGATCCACGCAAAAACTTTTCGAAGGGAGGCTGTGCCCAAGGCGACACGAAGCCGAGTATGGATCTCATGGTATGAACTCTTAGGGACGTGATGTCACACCCTTCCCCATATTACCCTCTTAATCCGTGAAGAGATGTGAAGACAACAGTTGCCAACCCTTATATGATAATTACTACCAACATTCTCCTATGAACCTGCGTCCTTCATACCTATTAAACCTGATTAGCAATTTATAATTTTCTAGAACTTAACACATAATCTCAGCAACATCTCCAAGCACACAAGTTACTACTAATCAGAATATCAACTTTAACATAGTTAACAGTTAAAAAAAAAACAAAACTTATTTACAACATCTGTTCAACACAAACTCTACCCTTTTCCCATGAAATGATCATAAAAACTAGATTAACAAAACATGATGAGCCACCTAAGCTTCAAAATTTTTGAGGGTCTGAGAAGTGACTGACTGGTAAAACTGCTAGGCCTCGGGACGTTGACTACTATCTGGGGAGGAAAACATTAAAAAGAGTGAATTAGAAGCCCAGTGATTGACTTCTTTTAAAAGACATGCTTCGTAACTCATAGTATAAATAGCTTAATAATACAACATTATCATTAACATACTAGAGTTCATAAATAACAATTAAGAAATAAAGAAAACATAACATGAAAACCCTGGTTTAAACTCATCGACATATCCTATAGAATTCCTCTACTCCTTTGTATGAACATGTGGGAGAGTCCTTTTGCTCAATCCCTACTAACCTTAGTTGAGAGAGAACCCTTTTACTCAATCTCGTCAACGTTGATAACATAAGTCGTACGTACACGTAGAACTGAAAAGGATCTGGCTTACCTTACCATACCTTCGGTAACAAGGATCGTCATATAATTTGGTACCTTACCATACCTGTTGTGGTTGATGCCTTAAGTCTTGTAGGGTTCTGTAGTTTATAATTGTATTATACAAACATTTTATTTATTTAATAAAATATGAGATATTTTATTTGATATTTAGCAGCATTAAATCCACAAACCAATAAATATGAGATATTTTATTTGATATTTAGTAGCATTCAAGGTTATCATTTGTAGCTTAAACATGTATGTAGAGACATACAGGTAGATCATGTTTAAGTGACAACTTAAATGGTCTGTAGTAGATGGATAAAGCTGGATACCTTATCCTGGTGACACTATGAGTACGACCTGTTTTGTAGATGTTACAATTGTTGTAAAGTGCTACAAATGATCTGATCCTGATCATTCATGTGGAGATATGAAAGTGGAGGTATTCTATACAAAAGAGTTTGTATATGATCAGACCACAAAATGACTAGTCTCATTATATAACGTCGTTCATAATAGAGACTTATATTTCACCAGGTTGACCATAGGTGATATGACCTGAATCTTGAGTGAGTTGTGAACTCCTGCCTATGAAGGTGGTCATTTGATTTATATGGGTGAGAGTGGCCAGAACGTGACTCAATAAACCTACCATTTTGGGGATTTGTTTGCCGGTCTTTAGTGGAGTGCCCGACAGTTAATGTATGTTGAATAATTTAATTAAAGAGTTTAATTAATTATTCAAGTACTGTTGGAGCTTCAAGCTATAGGTCCATGAGGTCCCCTCTGTAACTCAACGGGGATTTAAGATAATCAATTTTGGATTAATTTGAATTATTCAAATTAATTGAGGAAATTAATTATATGTGATATAATTAATTTAACTTAATTAGACATGATATCACTGATATAATGTATTTGATACATAACATAAAATTTATTTGAGATAAAATAAATATTTGAATATGATTCAAATATTAATTATATGAATTGGATTCATATTGTTGAATTTAATATAAATGAGATCTATATTAAATACCATTAACGAGAGAATTAAAACTATATGTTATATGGTATGTGATATAATATTAAACCATAGGTTATATGCTTAATGTCATAAAACCTATAGTTTCATACATACATACATACATACATACATACATACATACATACATACATACATACATACATATATATATAGTTTTATTTGAATTAAAATTAATTTAATTTATTTTTAATTTGAATTTGAATTAATGGGACTTCCCTCCCCTATTCTCTCCCAACTCAGGTAGTGTGAATGGGTGTTGGGATTGGCTTCTTCTCCTTCTTCGTTTTGATAGAGAAGAGATTTTTTTTTCTTTTCTGTGGGAGGGAGTCAATCACAGTGATCACTTTGTAAAAATTCTTTGCATCACAAAATCTTTCTTTTCCTCTCATCTCTTGATTTTTCCCTTACCAAAATTCCAATAGCCCACAACTCATTGGATTCCCATCCTAGAGAATAAAGAGGAATCCAATTTGTGGTGTCCTTTTTGGTTCACTCTTTGTTTGTGATTTTTGGTTCGAGGGATTTCTTGAAGATCAGATCTTCAATGGTAAGGGCTTTCTAATCCCTAATTTCTTTTCTTTGTTTTATTTTGTGAGCATGCTATAAAATTTAATTCTTGATGCATTTTTTTGTTTCTGTAAAACTGATGTTTTGTGAAAATTGAAAAATTGGGACGATCCCTTTCCACTGCGAACCTTTGCTGGTTCCTTCAATACCTTCGGTACCAAAGCTCAGGAGTAGGTTTCATATTATCATATATGTTAACATCATTAAATAGCATGCTTGTCAAACTTACAGGAATCAATGAATAACTCATTTAAATACTAAGTCATGGCATGAGAAATTAAGTAAAATGCATGGAGATTTCATATAAAAACTATCTTTAGAAACATCAGTCATGCGTTAAACTCAATTTCCATGACTAAAAGCATGCGTTGAATATTGAAATAAGAGCAATTATGTGTTGAACATTCATAAGTAAAACACTTAGAAAATATTTTGAAAACTAGTCACTCTCTATCTTAAGCTACTTATCCAAGGGGTATGTAAACCTCTCCTATTTGCATTTGCTCTGAAATAAAGAAAGGTCCCCTGGTCAATATAAATAGCAACTTAGCTATAAACTTAACTTCATCGCATACTAGTAATTCATTGCATCACAACTAGGTTTAACGCATCATACCCTATCTTCACCGCATCAGCTATCCTTAGCCATCTTACCTTATAACTTGGCTGAAAATTTGGATATCTTTCTTCAGAGTGCTTGGATAAGCATTGAAACACCTTCTTAGCCTAAGCGATGAACGTCTACTATGCGATGTACTCAAAATGCCTTAGTTATGAACTCTTTGTCTACGCATCAATGCATATCATCAATTGATCAGCTACTTGTTTGTTCTTCATATGCAATTGCTTGTTTATTCATCTACAACATCATTTCAAATTTCAATTTTCCAGATTTCATAACTTTAATCCCAACATTCATTTTGCTAAACTCCTTTCTACGAATTCGCTCATAAAATTTTGGCAAACCATTATCCTTCTTCATCATGTTAATTTATACTTTTGCTTGCATGGCATTCCAACTTAATTAAACGCCACCTGACATACTTATCTTCCAATTGACATCTCTAAGACTGCTACCTGACTTACTTACCAAATAATTAAGCTGAACTCTTCAGCTTAACTTCAACGCATGGCCTTGTGGCCACTTAAGCCTTTTCCTTATCAGTGCATACTTTTACCCATCGTCTTATCCTCTGCCGCCTCGTTTATCAACGTAGTCCGCAACATTTTCATACGAGGTTGGTCGCATACTTCCCTCATACCACATTGTTGTACTTAGCCATAACGATCCTTTCTTGGACCTCTAGCCGCATCGTTGAATAGGACTAGCCACATAACGCCTCATAGCTCCAACGCATGGAGTCCTCTGCTTTATTTAAGTGTTAACTTCCTCCCACTTCAGCTGAAAACTCAACATTCCATACTTAACATAATTTCTTGCCCTTTTTCTAGCTTATCATTGGTTAACCTTCTCAACTTTCTATGTGTCGACTGCTTTACAACTATTTTACAACCTCAGCGTATATATTTATGACATTAGAAAATTTTCCTTCTCTTAAAATTTCAAAGCATCATTCATTAAACTTACTTAGCTTACTTTTGCATTAATGTTAATATACATCTTTAACACATAATTAAGAAAACTTAAACTTAATTAAATAGTAAAACAAGTTTAGGGTTTACACGTGAGAGCTAAAAATTGATATATCCCATATACCATTTTTCTCCAACTATAGTATTCTACTACTTTAGGGTTTTATTATACTTGGTTAAATTCCGGCTACTGTATCTATCTAAGTCTATGCCTATTATAACTCTTATAATAAGGTTTTTACTCTAACATTCTAAATGAATTAAACCATTTGATTAAACTAGTGACATTGCATACTAACAAAATTAAGGTTAATTGAACTCAAGTTTCGGGTTAGTTCCTAGGTAGGAGGTATTCCGTAAACCATCATCTGAAGAGCCTCTAACCTAGACAAAACTTCATCGATTGGGTTCCCTTATAACCTAAAGTTTTGTTTGTCCTATTAGTCATATTTTAAATCTATTAAAACAAATAGGACATAATTTTAATCTTATTAGAATTAATGTGATTTAAAGTCTACATTAATTTTAAACATTTTAAAATTAAATCAATTCCCTAAGATCCTAAGTTTGCATGGAACTCTTTATTATATGTTGACGATTACTAAATAAATTTTATAACTATTAAAAAATTAATTATTAGCCCTATAAGCATGCTTTCTATGGTTTACTTGAGTAACAATCAAACTCTAATTAACAAGAAAACTATATTACATGCATTTCATGACTTTAATATAACAACTATATTAAACTATGGATGTATCATGCTCAATGCAAATTGATTTTTAATTTTATTAATATAAGACTTATATTAAAAAAATCATGAAAATCTACCAAGCATATACAAGACATTAATAAATATAACTCTTTATATTTACCTAAGTAATGTCATGCATCATGTTTTTCTAATTTCATATATTTAACATATCATAATACATTAAATAACTCATGAAATCATACCCAAATCATGCATTTAAAACCATACTTTATAACACTTATAGCATATGAAAATGCATGACCATGCTTAACATATAGTGTGATTTATCTAAATGACATCCATAAAGCATTTAAGTAGCAAGTGAACCGGTAATTTCGGTCCTTAGGATAAAATAAAGCAATAAATTAAAATAATTATGCTAATTTTATCCTAAATAAGCTTCTGCCGCTCCATAACCGAATCAGACCAACTCAAATCGAATCGGACCCCAAAACCACAAACCAAACCAAACCGCTTTGAATCGGCCGAACCAGACTGAACCACACTAATTTATTTTATTTTCTCTCTCTCTTTCTCAACATTGTATATTTGTATATATTTGTAACTTACTGGAGTTTTAGTCCAAGTAAGAGTTTGTTAGGAATGCCCTAAAACTCGCAGTTCATATTTTTTTAAACATATTCTATTTTGCAATAAAGTATTATTGAGACTTCATTCAATAAAGGTGTTATTGAAATTTCATTATATTATAAAATCCAATAAACAAACCCACGATTATAGTATGAATACTTAAACTTTATGTAGATACATAAAAGAGGATCAAATTTTAATATATAGCCAAACAGGTCTATAAGTATATAGATGATGTCGGTGTATATTGATACAAATAATGTGATCTCAAAATCGCTCATGTGGAGACATGTGAGTGGGGGCATCTGATAACTTATAGAAATACAAGTTATTTATGCGGTTTTATTTAGATATTGCGGCAAAAAGAAAGGAAAGTTGCGTCGATAGTATAAAAATTGGCTAAGAAATACGAAAATTATGAAATGTCGTAAACGCACCCATTAACACCATTGCGATGGCGAAATAGAATGTTTCAGTCTCTGTTTTACAGGAAATAGGTCACTGCACGCGTTAATGGCTCGAAGACAAAATTTACAACCCATTAATCAAGAACGAAGAGATGATCAACGCAATGACGGTGCATGCGACAATCGATCAAGAGCATTAACGATAAACGCATTTCAACCACATGCGGTAATAAAAAACAACACCGCATGCGGCGATAGATCGAAGATGTGAAGAGCAATGCATTCGCGGACGATTATGACAAGTGTACAACTTTTAGTTGTGCAATTTTGACGGATTGATCGTGAAACAGAAAGGAATTTTCCATTCTGCCATTTTAGGAACTACCATAATTAGACAGTGGGGACCACAAATTCAAAGAGCCAAGGTCTCGCCTATGAATAGCTTCCTTAAATTCGCTGAAAGAGATACAAATAGATACATATATAGATAGGCATATACATAGACATATATTGATACAGGGAGAGAGGCTGGTTTGAAGCGATTATAGAGTAAATCTGGGAGAACGACGAGACAAGACCGAGAGGTGAGTCTCCGAGCAAAGAATTCTTCCGATTCCCAAAGCTGAAGCTCTATGCAAAAGATCAATTCTACAGGGAAAGCAAGCCTGGGAGGGAAGCTTTCCTCTCCACCGCCATCCATACGCCGACAAGCACAAGTCTCTGATCGGGATCTGTGTCAAGACGTTTACACTCTTTCCGTATTTGTTTCTATTCTCTAATTCATCTTTTGTGTTCATCTTCTTTAATCCCTCATGCACAAACATGTATCAAACGCTTAATTTTAAAATTAAATGTTATCATCGTCATCGTTATCATCTCTCTCTCTCTTTCCATACATCTATCATCCATTTTCTCCATGATGTGTTCTTAATCCCTGAGGTAAATAGCAAGAATTAAGCGAGTGAGTGAATTTGTGTCAAGGAATCAATTAAGTTTAGCTAAAGCATGCTCGATGGCATCTTCACCTGTGAGAGTAGAAGTGAAGATGTTATTCCGCCTATCGAGAGAAGGTTGAAAGAATGTGTTAACTAAAGCGAGAAGTATTTCCAAAGATGAAAACAACCTTGCGTTCATCACGTTCATCTCTGTTTCACCATAAACATATGGGAATGCAACCGATCACTGAGAGTTGTACGCCAAGGGAAAGCGGAACCTTAGTTGCGTCCTTAACGCGATTGACGAACTTGCAATGTTTTTACTCTTTACTCTTTCTCTTTCTGCCTCATTCATAAGACTTGCCATCACATTCATCGATTCTTTTGTACAACTTCACAGTCAGTCCTCGACCCCTGTATAACGTATCATGTATCATGTATCATAGTAGTTAGGAATCTACTTTATCAACGCATTTTACATTATGAACGCATTTTTACTTTCATCGCAATTTATATTTTTGTACAAACCAACATTCTTTATTCATTATTAAAACCGGTCGCATGTATCACATTAGTATCGCATTTAACGACCACAATCCCCGTGTTCGACCTTGGATCACTATGAGAAACTTGCGTTGGAATTATACTTGGTTTCAGTGCAAGAAAACTTGTGACATGCACTACACAATCGCATACTACGAGCATATCACTATCAATGCATACACTTAGAATGTAGTATCGCATAAAATGTCTTTATTGCAAAACACTTGAATGCATATAGAACATCATTCATTTCATTCACAAGCCATGCGTTAGAGTTAGATAAAGAATAAATTATCATTCATCAATCAGTAGTGTGTATAAGCGATACAAAACATAACACAGCATAACATTCCATTCGTATCCTTGCAGCATCCTATGCAAAAGATGTTTGCATAAGATCAGACCATGAAATAGTTATTTTTCTTTATAACATCCATTTACTGTTAAAACTGACTATTTAAAATCGATGACCTAAAGTAACTCGATCTTAGTCCTGAGCTAACTATAAACTTCTATTTATTTCGGGATTATCCTTTGATCTGCATAGGTGAGAGTGGTTTAACATCACTGCTCAATAAGCCTCCCATTTTAGGGATAAAACCGGATAGATAGCTGGGGACATAGTCCTGCAAGAAGGAATTCACTCCTATTCATCTTAAGGTTAGTAGGCAGGTTGTTCCCTTAAGTATTGATTCATGGACTTGAACTATGGGGCCACGCCCTCCCATGACAGAGAGAGATATGGTTTATTAGTTGGACTATAAACCAATTGTTCAATAGAGGATCAGTGGAGGCTTAAGGAGCAAGATGTATTACAGGGGTAAAACAATAATTTTGACCTAGCTATAAATACAAATGATCTGTGAAGGACCGACTTATAGATTATGGTTAAATCAAGTGGCAGAAATATATCTACAGTGAAGAGAGTGCAACTACTAAGCTATAATGGTATGTCTCGGTAGTTAACAAATATTGATTAATTCGGTTTAAAGAGTTTAGCCAATTAATTTCAAATCGTTGAAGCTCATGATCCGTAGGTCCATAAGGTCCCTCTACTAGCTCATAAAAAAATAAACCTTGGATTAGAATATTGAGTGAATTTAAATGTTCAAATTCAATTCAGGGTTTGGATAATTATATTCAATATAATTAACGTTTAAATTTATTGAAATTAAACGTATTTGGAGAGTTCAATATATTTAAATAATGATTTAAATATTGATTATATGAATAAGGATTCATGTTTAAACTAGGTGTTTTATTAATTTAATATTTGATATTAATTTATTTTTATTTAATTAATTAAATTTTAGAAATTGAATTTATGTTTAGTTTAATTAAATAAAATTAAATTTGAAAAGTTGATTAAATAGCAGATTTGTCCCAAATTTTTTTAGTTTAGGTGAATTTGTCCAAAAATTAACACCTATTCCACTTTGTTAGTGCCTTTTGAAGTGTCAATTGGTTGATTAACTAAGTGCTTGCATGTTTAAGGTTAATAAATACTTCTGATTTGATTAGAGTTAAGGGCATGCAACTGATTTTTTTTTTTTTTTTTTAAATTCTATTGAAAATTTTCTTCTATAAAACCCTCTTCAAACCAATTAAAATTCCTGTTCAATTAAGAGTTCCACCACTCAATTCAAGACTGTGATTGGTAGAGAAGACATTCTTGATGATCTACTGAAGAGATTGACGCCATTTTTGTGGACCTTGCAAGGACTAAGTGGAAATCTACAAAGGTAGTAAAACTGAAACCCTATTGTTTTGAAACTATGAGTTTGAATGCTTATTACATAAATTAATCTAATTAGAGTGATTAATGATTTTGTTAGCTTTCGTATATTGCATATTTACTCTAACAGCCTTAACCTTCTGTTGGGATTGATGTCCTAATTCTCCCAGAGTCTCGTTGTTTTGTAAAGATACACATTGTTCAATGAATAAAATAAGTGTTATTTAATTCTGGCATTTACTCATATCTAATAAACAAAGCTCCTTGGTTATCTTATGTGAACTTAAACATGTATATGTGATATACAAGTGGATCATGCCTTAAGTGATCATCTAAATCGGTTTGTAGTATAAAGATTAAGGTGGGATACCTGATCCTGGTGACACTACGGATACGGCTCGCTTTGTAGTGGTTTGCAAGTGTTGTAAACTATTATAGATGGTTGATCCTGACCATTCGTGTGGAGACGTGGAGCAGGGATGTCCTATACAAGAGTTTGTATAAGACCTGGACCCACAAGATGACTAGACTCTGTATATAACGTCGTTGATACTAGAGACTTGCATCTCACCTAAACGACCATAGGTGACACGACTTCAATTCTGAGTGTTTTGTGAACTCCTGCCTTTGCGGGTGGTCCTTTGATTAGTATGGGTGAGAGTGGCCAGATTTCCAACTAAACATGCCTACCTTTTTGGGGACCTGTCTGATCTGGGAGTTGGGAACTCAATCCACAATATGGAATTCACTCCTTTCCCGAAGCAGGGATAAGTAGAGAGATTGCTCCTTTAAGGGCTGATTCCGGGACTCAGTCACAGTAGGACTATGAATTATGTTCATTAGAGGGATCAGTGGTACTTAAGGAGACAGATGTAACTGCAGGGGCATAACGGTTATTGTCCCAGCTGTACTTATAGCGATCTGTGAAGGTTTTGTTATACTGCTGATTGGTTAAGATGGACACATAAATATTTTGTAGTGAGAAGATTTCAACTGTCGGTCTTTAGTGGAGTGCCTGGCAGTTAACGGATGGTAGATTCCACATTAAAGAGTTTAGTCAGTTATTCATGTACCATTGGAGCTTCGGATCTGCAGGTCCATGAGGTCCCCTTGGTAGCTTGGATACATGTTGAGGATCAGTTCTTGGTGTTGATTTGAAATGTTCAAATTGACAAGGGGTATTTTGATTATATATGATATAATCGGTATGATGTATGAGATACATCTAGTGGAGGATTGATGTAAATGAGATTTACATTAAGTACCATGGAATAACAAAAGAACTATGGTTTATATGTTTCATGAGATGAAAATATTAAAATATAGGTTATAAATATAGTATGATAAGTTGGTTATCATTTATGTTTATAATAATATTAATTAGTAGATAATTAATACTTTTTCTTTTAAATAACCAAAGTAGTGAGTGGTTATTGGATCATGGTAATCGTGAGTTTAAAAGGAAAGTGGTTTCCTATTTTGAAAAGAAGTTTTTAGTTTTCACAAAAGGTTTTGAAAAAGAATTTGAGTTTTCTCTCCAGTGAAAAGAAACTCATGGAAGTCGTCAAGTAAATACAGATTTGCTGAACGATGGTTGGGCGAGCTAAACGATTGTGCAAGTGCTAGCTAAACGATTGTGCAGTGTTTACTAAATGATCACATAGTTTTGCTAGACGATCGCTGGCCCAAGTAAACGATCATGTAGAGTCTGTAGGCGACAGACCGAGCTAAACTATTGCATAGCTTTTGCTAGACAATCGCATAAATTTTTCTCAACAATTGAGTATCGACCTATATAATAGGTCTCTGACTTCTCCCACTTGCCCAGTCGTGTACGTGATCATTGTTTTCTCCGTTCGTCTGCCTCACACCAAGTCCGAACAGAGCCCACCCTCTAGATTCTCACACCGAAAATACCAAGGTCGCCTTGTTGGTGGTGTCAGACTCAACTTAACACCGTCGAGGTTTGCTGTAGGCCGTTCGTGGTGCTTTGGAGGAGTCCGTATGTGGTGTTGCGGAGGAGATCATGACCGAGGAGATCGTTGAGGACGAGCGCGAAGTATTCGTGTGGTGTTGCGATCGTGTAGATCGAGTGTTCGTGGTCGCTGTTGTTCAAACGGTCGTGCATCGGAGCGTGGAGACACTTCTGCCATTGTTAGTACAGGAAATCGTAGTGGGAGCATACGATACTCGTTGTTTAGTAGAAGGCGCACGCTAAACGATTGTGTAGTTAGCAAGCTTCATCACTTAGTTACTACTTATGCGATCGTGCGTATGCGATACGGAGACGTTAGCTAAGCGATCGCTTAGGCGATGGTGCTTCGCGGCATCATAGTCGTTTAGACGATCGCGGAATTCGGGCATCGTGCATAGCGTGCTAAGCGATTGTGTACTTTAGGCTTCATCGCTTAGTAAAGGTACACGATCGTGTTGTAATATCTAAACAATCGTTTGGATTTTTTCTAGACGATCGTATAGTAGATGCTAAACGATCGTTTAACTCTGGGAGCGTTGGTAAACGATAGAGTAAAGAGTTTGTATTATCGTGTAGACGATCGCGGGGTGCTTAGTACATGATGGATGGTTGGAGAAGCGTTGTTTTGCTGAGCGATTCAAGACCCGGTTCGCCTGTTTGAACCGAAGACTCCTTGTCTTTGTAATAGTTAGCTTTCCCTTTTGTGTTTTAAGGAAATTTTACCTGGTTCTTCAACTTTTATTGCTTATGCATGTGGTGTATGGTTCTTATATATCAAAGTGTTTGTCATATAGTTAAAAACCCACCTTAGGTTGTGCAATTACTCATGCATCATGTATTATAAATGTTATAATCTTGCATGAAGAAATTACTTGCAAGCATGCGCATGCATCATGAAATATAAGAATATTTTGCATGCATTGAGCACTATCATGCATCATCCTTATATTATAAATGTTATTGTCTAAGGGTGAATGGAAGCATGTTTTGCTTGTTTCATTACTTTTTTGTATAAGTGTTATATAAAAGAAGTAGCAATGAATGGACAATGCATTGAGCATGACACTTAGGCTGTTTATAATCGTTATGAATGCCTTGCATGTGTTAGCTTCGCATTGTGGTGGTTGTTTCCGTTTATAAGTGTTATAAAGGAAATTAGACCTAAAATCAATAATTTAGAGTTGCATGCGGACTTAGAGTGAACTCAAGTTTTTAAAAGGGTTTTAAAATTGGATTGAGATAGACCTAAGTTCAAATGGTTCTAAAGAGTTTAATAACCTAGATTAATCTTTTAAAATCATTTTGATAGGATTAAATTGGTTGGAATAAAAGATTAAATTTGTTGTAAACCTATTTATAAGGGAACTTTTGTCTAAGGTGGGTTTTGGCTAGGCTAGGGTTCTTAAGTTGACGAAAACTTAACACCCCTACCTGGAAACCTACCTGGAAAGGTGAATTAGATAGGTTTTGAACAAGCATGCGACGTTTTGGTCAAAGACTCCATTAAAGAGTTTAATGGATGATGATCAAAAGTTGTACAACTATCCAAGGTAAAAGTTACTATTGTGAAAACCTAAAAGTCACTTAGTTAAAATCCTTAGCCGTGTTTTTTCTAAGTAAACTAAACCCTAGGTTATAAAATACTCAGTGGGAGGAGGAGGCATATCCGATATGTCTATGATTCCACTCACGTTTCTCCCTGTATGTTCACACCATGAGATTCATGCTTGGCCTCGAGATGCCTAGGATGCATCCCCCTTCGGATGATGTTTGCATGAGTCAATATCAAGGTGGACGGAGAGAATATTTATAGTAAGTGGGTGAAGGGTATGTGCCAACACGTCCTATGGTCTCTTTCATTGGTTCACACTGTGAGATCATTCTGTACGCCCTCGAGTCGCCTTCGATGCGGCCCCCTTCGGATGGGTTTTGTGCAGTTAGTCAATATCAAGGTGAACTCCAGAAATGGATAGAGTCGCTTTAGGTTTTACCCCAATCGGATTTTCCCTTCGGATTGGCCTTTTGGGACGAACCTCTAGGGCTTAAAATGGTGGGTCACACTTACGGGAGATTGTTAAGTAAGTTAATGATCTCTTGGCGAAATCAATGATGGCTTGTCGTTATTGGAACAAGAGTTGTTCTAGTATTAATGACTGGTTGAGATCTTCTCAATTCAGAGGAGGGATAACTGACCTCCCTTCGGCGAATTTTGTCCTAAACCTTTAAAGTGTCATTACGAAACTAAATATCACACGGGGTTCATGTTAGTTTTTCTAAAACCTTATTGGATGTTGTTCTATTTTACAACGGGTATTTGCTTAAAACCTAACGTAGGTCAATGTGTTTTTATTTTCAGCAACTCATTAGTATTTCTATTTAAAGCTTTTAAAAATGAACGATTTATTACAGTGGAAAGAATCGTGTGGAACGAATTTCGTGGCAAACAACCTCCATCCCACTACTCTCTAAAAGAGGAGATAAGACAGTAAATACGATTTATTGGTCTTGGAGACATGTCTGGAAGAGAATGAGGATTCTGCCTGGATCCTTGATTTAGGTGCTATCAATCATCAGTTCTTCTTACCAAGGATTTAGTTCCTGGGTAACGTTGCCACAGGGAGAGATGACTCTTCGAGTTGGTAATGGTGAGATTGTTTCAGTTGTTACTATAGGCAGACTAAAGTTATTTGTTGACAAGAAACGTTATCTGTTACTAGATAATGTTTTTGTAGTTCCTCATATTAAGAGGAACTTAATCTCGGTTTCTTGTCTCATTGAACAAGGCTATACCGTCTCCTTTTCTGAGAATAAAGTGTATATATTCAAGAATGGAATGGAGATTGGTTCTGGTTCAATGAAAAATAACTTATATGTACTAAGCCGTTAGTCATAAAAGCCTTGTTTAACACTGAAATATTCAGTACGACAACAACAGCTAAAGGACTAAAGGTTTCTTCAAAGGAAAACACCCATCTTTGGCATCTAAGACTAGGTCACATCAACCTCAATAGGATTGAGAAATTGGTGCAGAAGTTGGTGAAAAGTGGACTTTTAAAGAGTTTAGAATAAAACTTCTTGCCGGTATGTGAATCATGCCTTGAAGGCAAGATGACCAAATGATCTTTTACTGGAAACGGTTACAAAGCCAAGGAAGCCTTGGAGCTTGTACATTCAGACCTTTGTGGTTCGATGAATGTTAGAGCTCGAGGTGGGTATGAATATTTCATCTCTTTCATAGATGATTATTCAAGGTTTTGGTATCTCTTCCTAATGCAAGTAAGTCTGAAGCTCTTGACAAGTTCAAGGAGTATAAGGCTGAAGTTGAAAACTTGTTAGATAAGAAGATAAAAACACTACGATCTAATCGTGGTGGAGAGTATATGGACCTACAATTCTAGAACTATATGATAGAACATGGGATTGCGTCCCAACTCTCGGCCCCTGGTACACCTCAGCAGAATGGTGTATCAGAAAGGAGAAACAGGACCTTGTTCGACATGGTTTGGTCTATGATGAGTTATACTAATCTTTCAGACTCATTTTGGGGTTATGCAGTGCAGATTGCATGTTATATCCTGAACAACGTTCCCTCGAAAAGTTTATGAAACACCTATTGAGTTATGGAGAGGCTGTAAAAGTAGTTTACACCACTTCAGGATTTGGGGCTATCCGGCACATGTGCTAGTGACTAACCCAAAGAAGTTGGAACCGCATTTGAAGGTTTGCCTCTTTGTGGGCTACCCTAAGGAAACGAGAGGAGAATACTTCTATGATCCAAGTGAGAACAAAGTGTTTGTTTCAACTAATGCTATCTTCTTGGAAGAAGATCACATGAGGGATCATAAGCCACGAAGTAAGCTCGTTTTACGTGAGATCTCTAGTGAGACTGAGACTGCTGAGGGTTCAACAAGAGTTGTTGAATAGGCCGACAGATCAACAAGAGTTGTTGAGGTTGGGACGTCTAGTCAACCAGCTCAAGAGTTGAGATTGCCTCGACGTAGTGGGAGTTTTAAACCCATCAGATCGCTACATGGGTTTGACTGAAGCCCAAAATGTCATTACGAATGATGAGGTCAAGGATCCATTGTCTTTTAAGAAAGCAATAGAGGATGTTGACAAAGATGAATGGGTTAAGGCCATGAACCAGGAAATAGAGTCTATGTACTTCAACAACGTCTGAGAGCTTGTTGATCCACATGATGGAGTAAGACCTATTGGGTGCAAGTGGATCTATAAGCAAAAGAGAGGTGTAGATGGAAAGGTGCAAACCTTTAAGGCTAGACTCGTGGCAAAGGGATATACCCAGGTTGAGGGAGTTGACTATGAGGAAACTTTCTCACCTGTTGTCATGCTTAAGTCTATTAGGATTCTCTTGTCCATAGCCACATTTTATGATTATGAAACGGAAAATGGATGTCAAGACTGCCTTTCTGAATGGTAATCTTGAGGAGACCATCTATATGACTCAACCAGAAGGGTTTGTAGTTCCAGATCAAGAGAAAAGAGTTTGCAAGCTTAATCGGTCCATTTATGGGCTGAAACAAGCATCTCGAATTTGGAACATCAGATTTGACACTGCTGTCAAGTCGTTTGGCTTTGACCAGAACGTTGATGAGCCTTGTGTTTACAAGAAGATCATCAACAGCTCAGTAGCTTTCTTAGTACTGTATATGGATGATATCCTACTCATTGGGAATGATATAGAATATCTGACTGACATTAAGAGTTGGCTAGCTGCCCAGTTCTAAATGAAAGATTTGAGTGAAGCACAATATGTTCTTGAGATCCAGATCATTCAGGATCGCAAGAACAAATGTTTAGCCCTATCTCAAGCATCGTACATTGATCAAATGTTGATCAGGTACAAGATGCAAGATTCCAAGAGGGGTTTGTTACCTTTCAGGTATGGAGTCGTTCTGTCTAAGGATCAATGTCCTAAGACACCTCAAGAAGTTGAGGAGATAAGACGGATTCCCTATGCATCTGCTGTATGAAGCTTGATGTATGCAATGTTGAGTACCAGACTCGACATTTGCTATCCAGTAGAGATTATTAGTCGGTATCAGTCTAATCCAAGATTTTATCACTGGACGGTAGTCAAGACGATACTCAAGTATCTTCAGAGAATAAGGGACTACATGCTTGTGTATGGAGATAAGAATCTGATCCTTACAAGATACACGGACTCTGACATTCAGACCGATCGAGATTCTCGCAAATCAACATCGAGATCAGTGTTTACTCTGAATGGAGAGGCTATAGTTTGGCAAAGCATCAAGCAAGGATGCATCGTGGACTCCACTATGGAAGCCGAATACGTAGCGGTTTGTGAAGCAGCTAGAGAGGCTGTTTGGCTGAGGAAGTTCCTTACAGATTTGGAAGTTCTTCCAAATATAGATTTGCCTATCACTTTTTATTGTGATAACAGCCGGCTTGTGGCAAATTCGAAAGAGCCTCAGAGTCATCGTCAAGGTAAGTACATAGAACAAAAATATCACCTGATCAGGGAGATTGTGCGTCGCGGTGATGTGATAGTCGAGTAGATCGCATCGAAGCAAAACGTTGCTGATCCCTTTACCAATGCCCTCACGGCTAAAGTGTTCGAGGGTCACCTGGAGAGTCTAGGTCTACAGAACATGCAACATCTTGTCTAGGGCAAGTGGAAGATGATACGTGAGATCTCTAGTTTATTGTATATTGTACATTAGTCTCCCGAGTCATTAGGACAAGTGGGAGATTGTTGGGATTGATGTCCTAATTCTTCTGGAGTCTCGTTGTTTTGTAAAGATACACATTGTTCAATGAATAAAATAAATGTTATTTAATTCTGGCATTTACTCATATCTAATAAACAAAGCTCCTTGGTTATTTTATGTGAACTTAAGTATATATATGTGATATACAAGTGGATCATGTATTAAGTAATAATCTAAATCAGTTGGTAGTATAAGGATTAAAGTGGGATACATGATCCTGGTGACACTATGAATACGACCTGCTTTGTAGAGGTTTGCAAGTGTTGTAAACTACTACAGATGGTTGATCCTGCCCAATCGTGTGGAGACGTGAAGCGGGGGTGTCCTATACAAAGAGTTTATATAAGACCTGGACCACGAAATGACTAGACTCTGTATATAATGTCGTTGATACTAGAGACTTGCATCTCACCTAAACGACCATAGGTGACACGACCTCAATCCTAAGTGTTTTGTGAACTCCTGCCTTTGAGGGCAGTTCTTTGATTAGTATGGGTGAGAGTGGCCAGATTGCCAACTCAACATGCCTACCTTTTTGGGGACTTGTCTGATCTGGGAGCTGGGAACTCAATCCACAATATGGAATTCACTCCTTTCCCGAATTAGGGATAAGTAGAGAGATTGCTCCCTTAAGGGCTGATTCTGGGGCTTGAACATAGTGGCCACAGCTTCTCTTTGGAGGAGAAAACTCAATCATAGTAGGAAGAGAAGACTCAATCATAGTAGGACTATGGTTTATGTTCATTAGAGGGATCAGTGGTACATAAGAAGACAGATGTAACTACAAGGGCATAACGGTTATTGGCGCAGCTGTACTTACGAACGATTTGTGAAGGATTGTCGCACTGCTGATTGGTTAAGATGGACACATAATATATCTATAGTGAGAAGAGTTCAGCTGTCGGTCTTTAGTGGAGTGTTTAGCAGTTAACAGATGGTGGATCTTGTGACTAAAGAGTTTAGTCAGTTATTCACGTACCGTTGGAGCTTCGGATCTGCAGGTCCATGAGGCCCCCTTGGTAGCTTGGATACATGTTGAGGATATGTTCTTGGTACTGATTTGAAATGTTCAAATTGACAAGAGGTATTTTGATTATATATGATATAATCGGTATGATATATGAGATACATCTAGTGGAGGATTGATGTAAATGAGATTTATATTAAGTACCATAGAATACAAAAAGAACTATGGTTTATATGTTTTATGAGATGAAATATTAAAATTATAGGTTATAAATACAGTATGATAAGTTCTTATCATTTATGTTTATAATAATATTAATTATTAAATAATTAATACTTTTTCTTTTAAATAACCAAAGTAGTGGGTGGTTATTGGATCATGGTAACCGTGAGTTTAAAAGAAAAGTGGTTTCCTTTTTCTTATCATTTATGTTTGTGCAGTGTTGCGGTTGTGTAGATCGAGTGTTCGTGGTCGTTGTTGTTCGAATAGTCGCGCATCGGAGTGTGGAGACACTTTTTTCGTTGTTAGTACAATTTTCCCTCTGTACATTCGTATATTACATGCTGTAATTTCTGTATGATTTGCATATCTGTTTGTTTTGAAGTCGACTGTAAATGATTTGTTGATTCATGATTGTAATTTGAAATAGTCTTGCTTCTGCTGCTCACAAAAATCCTGATTCCTATTTCCTTCACCTTCGACGTTTATTTGATATGTTTCTCCATCTGAAAGTCCTTTCAATCTTTGGGTCGTATCTGAGTTCCGGAGTTTTCGCTTTGCTCATAAAACGTTCAAAAGTCTAGGCTTAACTTGTAATACACCTTCGATTGAAAGTTCTGCAAAAAGATACAATATCTAAATTCGAGCTACATTGCTAGAATCCTCGACAACAATGCAAAAAACTTGTTGCGTTTCAACCGTATTTGTGCTTTTGAAGATAAATGATGATGAAAATGAATGATTATGATGAAGATGTTTAATCTATCACTTGGTATGAAGATGATGCTATGCGTTGGACTAATGATAGATTTATGTTTGTGCACACCTTGCTAGTTGTATACAAGTTTTCTTAAGCTAGACACAAGTATAAATCTAACTTAAATGTTCTGTAAACCTAGGGTCGAACACGGGGATTCTAAAATACACTAACGTAGTTTTGATCTTTGGATCTATTTTAGAGGTTTCCTAATTGGTTGATATGAGTTGGTTATGTACACTAAACTACTAGCACGCATGCATGCAAGAGTGAAATAGGAGTTCAGAAAAAGGAAAAAAGGTTCGTGGATGATATGCATTGATTTCCTAGTGGGAACAACAAGCCTATATAAGCACAATGACAATGAAACGAAAATAGTATAGATGTCTACTAAAATCTAAGTGTACGTGTAATGCGTTAGAAGTTTTTTCTTTAATTTATGCTAAATATTTCTCAATGCAGATGCCACACTTATCCTATCTTTAGGTTGCATGCGTTAGTTAAAATGAACAGGTAAATGACATGAATAATTTTCTCTCTAGAATTACTCACACCCTAGCTTGATGCATTCAACAAGTAATTAATTTCTCAAGTAACTAATTGTTTTTTCACTTCAATCAATTGATCATGTGGATTCAAGCAAAAAATTTATGCACTTATCAAGCCAGAAGATTCACATACACAAACAACTTAGAAAAATTAACAGACGAAGATGTGAATAATGGTTGAGATTGAGATTGAATTAAAGAAATAAATTTTGATACATATAATCTTAGTTCAATCAAGTGGGATAGTGAATAAGAATGCAAAGTAAAAGGAAGAAGTCAAGCCACAAGGTTTAATTTCTTGTCCACTTTGACTTGTTTTTATCCTTGTTGTTGCCAACTCGGTGAAAGGGTTGAAGGAGATCTCTCTTTCGAGCTTCTCTCTAGCAGCACCTTATTACCAACAGTGGAGAATGATTATCGTCCCTCTTATTTCTTGCTTACAATTGGCAGAGGTGAAAAACAAAAAATGGCTAACTTCCCACTCTTTGCAAGCAACATCTCTTTATATAGGCAATTTGAATAGTCACTTGGTGATGTGATTGCATTAAATTCCATACCCTGAGACAGTCATATGCCATTCTTCCTTGATCAGACGTTGCCAGTCAGATGCCCATGCTTGTAAGTTATGATTTTGGAGTTATTTATTAACTTGCCAGTCAGATTGCCTTTCTTGACAATTTACAATCTCTGATACCAATTTATAATGTAAAACACATGGAGTTATTTATTAAAAAAAAAAAAAAAAAACCATCTCACCTTACAAGTTTCTTCATCATTTTAACATGTAGATTTCAGGATTTTGTCCACATTCAGTCAAGAGAAGATCAAGGATATGAAGCCATGCTATAGTTTGAAGTCCAAAAGCAGTAATTCTATTCACGATCTTGAAGAAGATTACAAAAATAACCAGATGAGTTTTTACTTTTCACACTCTCTGTTTTTATGCTCCTCTCTTTGCTTTTCAATTATGATTTTGGAGAAGATTATAAAAATAATCAGACGAATTTTTATTTTTCACACTCTCTATTGTTATATTTATCTCTCTTGGCTTTTCAATTTTGATTTTACTTGCCCTTTGTAGTTGATAATTTTTTTCAACTATTTACAATAGAATTTATAACTGATTTTTATTTCAAAATAGAGAAGAAATTAAGCTTGTATCTCTTCCTGCACTCTCAAAGAGCCTTGAATTTTTCAATTTTACTTTTACTAGAAGAATCAATTATATCCTGAACTTAATGAGTCTTATCATCAAGTTGCACCAACTTTCATTCTAATTCTTCAATGGTCAAGAAAACAAAATTTCTAACTAATTCATCTAGTAGAGAGGCAAAAAAAAAACAAAAGAAATGAATCAAGTGACACGCAGAATACACATTTCAAAGTAGATAACACACAAATTATCATAGTCTAAAATGTTTGTTGTTCAATACCCACTTTATAATCGTTGCACTAAAAAAAAAACCCTATAATTGCAGTCGATTATACTCGGCTGATTCAATCTAAATTTCATCACAATGAACGTTAACCTAAAAAGTTTAAAAAATTTGTTGCTTGTTGAGGGAAAAAAAAATAAAAGAAAAAACGAATCCATTTTTACATTGTTGAAGGCTGTAGCCCGGCCCAGAATACAACCAACCCAAACAGGCCCACACCCCCTTCGCTTCAACCATGGGCTCAGCTTAAAGCACCGTCACCGGCGGCAGTGATGGCGACCTCTTTCCTTCCGGCGATTTCAATTGTCAGAAAACAGAGAGGAATAACGAGAAAGATCATAAGGAGCCCATAAACTATCTAGTGGACAAGGCTTCTTAGCATCTAATCTCAGCCATGGCTTCCCTTTTCCACTCCAATGGAGTAAACTGGCCGGACCAGGATGAAGATCCCTACAAACCCCTTTCAAATTATCCCCACCCAACCCATGTTGGTTCCATCGATGCTCAACTCCTTCAACATCCCCAGCAAAAACCAGCAAAAATGGAGGCAACGATCCCAGCTCATAAATTCTGTTCCTCTTCTGAATCCTCATCCATTTTTCCAGCCTCTCCGTGTATTTCCCTTCCCTCCATTTTCCCAAATCGATCACCATCACCCCCGTGTTGAAATAACACGGTTTCCGCCCCTCAAACGCCGCCGCATATTCTGAATTCCAGAATTTCGGCGTGAAGTAATTCGTGAAATTCGCATGGCAATACTCCGGCGCTCCCAGCACGTGATTCCCTAAATTGATCTTCCACAGTTTCGCCACGTCGTCCACCACCACCAGATCTGAATCGAAGTAGATGATTCGATTAACGGTGAGTGGTAATAGTTCTGCCAGGTACATTCTCGCGTAATTCAGTGGCTGATCTAGGGCTCGTCGAACCGAGTAGGTGATTTTTCCTCTTACTAGATTTGAATCGAAATGGTAGAGATGGAAGTTCAGGTAGGGGAATGTGGTGGTGATGATGCGCCGGAGCTCTAATCGCCGGTGCGTGACGATGAAGTGGAACACTATGTTTTCCGGGCAGGCTGAATGCTGAAGTACGGAAAATACTCCGGCTATCGATCCTCGGAGATAGGTAGCGTCTAAAGTCATGGCGATGTGGATAACAGAAGGCTTCGTTGTCCGGCGACATTCCCGACCGTTTTGGAATGCCGGCGCTTCTCTGAATACCGGAAACTCGCCGGAGACCACCGTCGACGGAAACCGTGCAGTTACGGCGAGGAAGAAGAGTAAAACCAGGAAGGCCATTAGGGCAATTTTTTGGGGGAGGCGGAGAAGGAAGACGAAGCATTTGAGAAGAAGAGAGGGGTAAAATTGGAAATTAGGGGTAATTTACTTTTTGGTGGGGCCGGAATATTAAACGGACAAATGAAGCCAGGCTGGAAATTGAAATGACTTCATTTCATCGCCGTGACTGTGGTCGGGGTTTTAAATCGTGTGGACGTGCCTAAATACAACTTTCATTAATAGCCGTACGATAGGTGGGATACGAAATGAACGGGTGCGATGAAAAGAAATTTGACCTGCTTTGACTAAACAGTTGACTTATGATAGACCCAAATCATGAGTGTGTTAATCAAACGGCAGTAGATTGAGGCCGTTGGATTGAAGGGCGGTGATGAATTAATTAATTGAGGGGCCCACACAGGATAATATTTAATTAATTGATTCGTGACTACTTGCTTGTAGCAGCACTACCTCCCGTGCTTTAATTGGGGACAATATGTAATTGCTATCGCAATTGGGTGAGGATTTTTCGAATTTAATTTAATATTAACGTCTGTCCTTATTAATGTTTTCTTTCTGGTGTTCTAAATTCATCCAATTATTGAAATGCTTTTCATTACTTTTTTTTTTTTTTCTTTCCCTTTGTCTTTATTGCAATTTTAGAAGTTATTTGGGAAGCTGGTACTAAATCATAATCTTTGTGAATTTGATATCCATAGAGTTTGTTGTCTGGAATAAGGAACCTTGCGAATGTTGAAGACTGTGTTCGACATTGTTTGGGTGCAGATTAGGTCGGTTTTCTTTACCCAAAAAAAATAAAAAAATGGATGAAATTTAATCTCTATTTTTTAATTTGATAATTTATTCTGACTCTTTGTTGAATGGAGACATTATCAACCAATTATTACACCAGAATAACTCTTATTCTTATAATAATTAGTTACTATTTTTTTATCAAGAAGAAATTGTTAAATAAAAATGGTGACTAATTATTATAAGAATAAGACTTCTTCTGGTTGAACATGCTTCGGTGGTTTTTATTTAAAATCATTAAAGCATCGTTGCAAAATTAGTTGTCACATATGGTACATTAAAATTTTGCTAGACTTGATTGGATTTAAAGGGTTATGCATGTCATTAATATAAATAATTTGTATCATCTCAGCAAACTTCATAATGACTAGCGCTACAATCAATCTGCTAAGTGTCGATAAATTAACTAGTGATAACCACACTACATTGAAAAACACGATTAACATTGTACTTATCATTGACAACCTTAGGTTTGTCCAACTTGAGGAGTGTCCTCAAGTTCCCTTTGCTGATGCACCTCAAAATATTCGGGATCCATATGAGAGGTGGATAAAGGCAAACGAGAAGGCAAGAGTGTACATTCTTACGAGCTTGACTAAAGTTTTGGCAAAGAAACATGAATCCATGGTCACTACATGCGAGATTATGGATTCATCACAAGAGATGTTTGGACAACCATCATCATAGATCAAGCATGATGCTTTGAAGTTCATTTTCAACGTCCGTATGAATGAGGGGACCTCAGTGCGAGAACAAGTTCTCAATATGATAGTCCACTTCAACGTGGCTGAAATGAATGGGACCGTCATTGATGAGGTCAATCAAGTTAGCTTTAGTCTGGAATTTTTACTAAAGAGTTTCCTACAATTACTTAGTAATGTTGTTATGAACAAACTAGACTACACACTATTCACTCTCCTTAATGAATTATAGACTTTTGAGTTCCTGATGAAAGTCAAAGGACAAAAAGGAGAGGCAAAGTTCCACAGAGATTCGACCTTTAGAACTAAGTCTGTGTCTTCTTCATCTGGCACCAAGAAGTGGAAGAAGGAGAAGGCTGGTCAAAAGAATAAAGTTAACCCTATTACAGCCCAGAAGGGCAAGAAGACCAAGGTTACCAAAGGAAATTGTTTCCTCTACAACCAAGAGGGACACTGGAAACGAAATTGTCCTAAGTATTTGGTAGAGAAGAAGAAGGTTAAACAAGGTAAATATGACTTACTGATTTTGGATACTTTTATTGTGGAGAATGATGATTTAGCCTGGATAATTGATTTAAGGACCACTAATCACGCTTGTTCTTCTTTTCAAGGAATTAGTTCATGGCAGTAGCTTGGGACTGGTGAGATGACCATACATTTTGGAACAAGATAGGTCGTGTCAGTAATGGCAGTAGGAAGCGTGAAATTACTCTTCCATAATTTTTTTCTTATTTTAAAGAATATTTATGTAGTTCCTGGTTTGAAAAGGAACCTGATTTCTATACAAAGTTTGTTAGAACAACAATACGTTGTTTCTTTTTATGTAAATAAATCGTTTATTATATAAAAAAAATGGTGTTCGAATTTGTTATGCAAACTTAGAGAGTAATTTATATGTGTTATGGTCGTTAGCATCTAAAGCGCTTCTAAATACTGAAATGTTCAAAATACAATAACTCAATATAAAAGATAAAAGATTTCTCGTAAATAAATGCATATCTTTGGCATCTAAGATTAGGTCACATAGATCTCAATAGAATTGAAAGATTGATTAAGATTGGATTTCTAAGAAAATTAGAAGAAAACTTTTTACTTGTATGTGAGTCATGCCTTGCAGGCAAAATGACAAAAATACTTTTTACCGGAAAAGGTTATAGAGCTAAAGATCCCTTAGAACTTATACATTCAGACCTCTGTAGTCTTATGAATATTAAGACAAGAGAAGGATTTGAATATTTCATCTCTTTCATATATGATTATTCAAGATATGGGTATCTTCATCTAATGCAACACAAGTCTGAAGCCTTTGAAAAGTTCAAGGAGTGTAAAGCCAAAGTTGTGAATTCAATAGGTAAGACTATTAAAACACTTTGATCAGATCGAGGTAGAGAGTATATGGATTTAAGATCCTAGAACTATATGATAGAACATGGAATCGCATCTCAACTCTTAGCACCTGATATACCTCAGCAAAATGGTGTATCGGAAAGGGGAAATAAAACCTTGTTGTTTCTAATGAGCTATGCTCAGTTACCTAATTCATTTGGGGTTATGCATTAGTGACTGCAACTTATATTTCAAACAATGTTCCATCTAAAAGTGTTTCTAAAACTCCTTTGGAATTATGGAGAAGTTGTAAAGATAGTTTACGAAACTTCAAGATTTGGGGTTGTCTAACATATGTGCCTAAGGCAAATTCAAAGAAATTTGAATCAAGTTAAAAATTATGCTTATTTGTAGGCTATCCCAAGGAAACGAGAGGTGGTTACTTCAATGATCATAAAGAAAATAAAGTATTTGTATCAACAAGTGCTACATTTTTTTAAGAGGACCACATTAGGGAGCATAAACCACACAGTAAAATCGTGTTGAATGAGCTTTATAATGAAACTATTGAAACTTCAATAAGAGTTATCGAAAAGGCTGGTACATCAACAAAACAAATTTATGTTTCTTCATCTAGTCTAGCACATCCGCCTCAATAGTTGAGGATGCCTCGATGTAGTAGGAGGGTTCTGAACCAACTTGCTCGCTATATGGGTTTAACTGAAACCCTAGCTGTCATATTAGATGACGATGTTGAGGATCCATTGACTTATAACTGCGCAATGAATGATGTGGACAAAGATGAATGGGTTAAGGCTATGGATCTCGAAATGGAATTTATGTACTTTAATTCTATATGGGATCTTGTAGATCAACTTGATAGGGTAAAACCTATAGGTTGTGAATGGATCTACAAAAGGAAAAGAGATGGTATAGATCTTCAAGGCTAGACTGATGGCAAAGGGTTATATCCAAGTTGAGGAAGTGCATTATGAAGGATCTTTCTCACTTTTTCCATGCTTAAGTCTATCTGAATATTCTTGTCCATTCCACGTATTATGACTATAAGAATGGCAAATGGACATCAAAACTGCCTTTTTGAATGGTAATCTTGAAGAGATCATTTACATGCAACAACCAGAAAAATTCATCAAACAAGGTCAAGAGCAAATGATTTGCAAGCTTAACTAGTCCATTTATGGATTGAAACAATCATCTCGAACTTGGAATATAGGATTTGATACTGCGATCAAGTCTTATGGCTTTTACCAAAATGTTGATGAACATTCTGTCTATAAGAAGATCATCAACAGATCAGTAGCTTTCTTAGTGTTGTATATGGATGATATCCTACTCATTGAAAATAATGTAGGTCTACTAACGGATGTAAAGAACCGGCTAGCCGCCCAATTCCAAATGAAAATTTTGGATGAGGTACAGTTTGTTCTAAGGATCCAAACCATTAGAGATCGCAAGAATAAAACATTGGCCTTGTCTCAAGATTGTATATTGATAAAATGTTTGTCAGATATTCAATGCACAATTTTAATAGGGGATTATTACCTTTCAGGCATGGAATTATCTTGTCTAAGGAACAATGTCCCAAGACTCCTAAAGAGGTTGAGGAAATGAGACTGACTCTCTATGCATCGGCTGTGAGCAACCTAATGTATGACATGTTGTGTACAAGGCTTGACATTTGCTATGTAGTAGGGATCGTCAGTAGATATCAGTCTAACCTAGAATTCTATCACTGGTCTACAGTTAAGATCATCCTTAAGTATCTAGGGACTACATGTTTGTGATGGAGCTGAGGATCAATGTTCACCCATATAGGATTTACTGACTCAAATTTTTCGACTGATAGGAATTCTAGTAAATCCACATCAGGGTCAGTGTTCACTCTTAACGGAGGAGTTATAGTCTGGTGAAGCATAAAGAAAGTTAATGATTTCTTCACCAAATCAATCGGTTTTTTCCTTCGGCATTGGGGTGGAACTTTCGGGCCTAAAATGAAGGGTCACACTTACGAGAAATTGTTAAGCTAGTTAATGATTTCTTGACCAAATCAATGATGACTAATTGTTATGAGAATAAGAGTTATTCTGGTGTAATAATTAGTTGAGAATGTCTTGGTTTAGTGAAGGGACAACTGACTACCCTTCGGTAGCTTTTG
Source organism: Benincasa hispida (assembly GCF_009727055.1). NCBI lineage: Eukaryota > Viridiplantae > Streptophyta > Magnoliopsida > Cucurbitales > Cucurbitaceae > Benincasa > Benincasa hispida. The sequence goes on along the minus strand of NC_052355.1, from coordinate 41,332,901 downwards.
TCCTAAATCACTTTAGTATCATTGCAAAAATTAGATGCTAAATGGGGTTGATTTAGTTTTTGCTAAATTTGATTGGATGTTTTAGAGTTACGCTAAAATCTAATGTAGATCAATTTGTTTCTTTTTAGCAAAAAAGTCAAATTGTTTTTTTTTTTTTTATTTGCCTCTAGAAATTTGTCTGGTTTTAATTATACAACTTGGAAAGATTCAATTAAAACTTTTTTCGTGGTTAATGACCTCAACATCGTCTTGACTGAGGATAGTCCTCAAGTCCTAACCCCTGATGCAAGATAAAATATTTGTGATGCATACAAAATGTGGACGAAGGCTAATAATAAAGCCTGAGTATACATTTTAGCAAGTATATCTGATGCCTTAGCCAAAAGATTTGAGAGTATGATCACTGCACATCAGGTCATGTAATCAATGCAAGAATTTGAGCAAAATTTCTCACAATTCAAGCAAAATGGGGTTGATGATGATGAAACCAGAATTGTCAACTCCCTAGATAAACTCCAGTCCATATTGAATGTCAAGGGACAAATAGAAAAGGAAAATGTTGCTAAATCTAGTGAAGTTGATCAACGAAGGTTGTCCTCTGAGATGAAACTTGGAGTTTATGATATGAGTTATATAGTTGATCCCACTACTCTTCAAAAAAGAAAGAACTCTGAAGAAAATAAATTTGATTTATTTGTCTTGAAGGTGTGCTTAGTAGAGAAGGATGACTCTACCTGGATAGTTGATTCAGGAGTTACTAATCACTTATGTTCTTCCTATCAGGGATTTAATTCCTAAAGACAATTAGTAGCTGGAGAGATGACTCTCAAAGTCGGTACTGGTGAGGCTAATTCAGCTATTGCTATAAGCAGACTCAAGTTATTTTTGGACAAGAAACGATATATGTTATTGGAGATGTATATGTAGTTTCTAATATCAAGAGGAACTTAATTTCTAATTTTTGTCTGATTAAACAAAAGTATTCTCTATCCTTCTCTAAAAATAAAGTGTTTATTTTTAAGAATGGAATGGAACTAGGCTTGGTTCAATGGAGAGTAACTTATATGTACTAAGGTCGTTAGTTGCAAAAGTCGTGCTAAATACTGAAATGTTCAAAACGACAACAACTATTAAAAGACTGAGAGTTTCTGGCATCTAAGGTTAGGTCACATTAATCTTAATAGGATTGAGAGATTAGTGAAAAGTGGACTTCTAAATGGTTTAGAAGAAAACTCTTTACCTATTTATGAGTCATGTCTTGAAGACAAAATGACAAAACGACCTTTTACTGGAAAAGGTTATAGAGCCAAAAAGACCTTGGAGCTTAAACATTCAGATCTCTGTGACCCGATGAATGTAAGAGCATGAGAAGAGGTATGAATATTTCATCTCATTCATAGATGATTATTCCAGATACGGGTATCTATACCTAATGCAACATAAGTCTGAAGCACTTAAAAAGTTCAAGGAGTATAAGACTGAAAGTTAAAAACTTGTTAGATAAAAAGATAAAAACACTAGATCTGATCGTGGTGGAGAGTATATGGACTTAAGATTCCAAAACTATATGATCGAACATGGAATTACTGCCCAACTCTCAGCCCCTAGTGCACCTCAACACAATGGTATATCGGAATGGAGAAACAAAACCCTGTTGGACATGGTTTGATCTATGATGATCTATGATAAACTTCTTGACTCATTTTGGGGATATGCAATAGAGACTACTGTTTATATTTTGAACAACGTTCCTTCAAAGAGTATTTTTTAAACACCTTTTGATTTATGGAAAGGTCGTAAAGGTAGTTTATGCCACTTCAGAATTTAGGGATGTACAGCCCATGTGCTAATGGCAAACCCCAAAAAGTTGGAACCTCGTTTAAAAGTATAACTATTTGTAGGCTACTCCAAGGAAACAAGAGGTGGGTACTTCTTTGATCAAAGTGAGAATAAAGTGTTTGTATCGACAAATATTACCTTCTTGGGAGAAGACCACATGAGGGATCATAACCCATAAAGCAAAATTGTTTTAAGTGAAATTTCTAATGAATCTACTGAGACTTCAACAAGGGTTGTTGAAGGAGCTAATACATCAACAAGGGTTATTGATATTGGTTCATCTAGTCATTCACATTCATCTCAAGAGTTGAGATTGCCTCGATGTAGTAGGAGGGTTATGAACCCACCTGTACGCTACATAGGTTTAAAGAAACCCAAGAAATTATAGTTGGTGATCGTGTTGAAGATCCATTGTTTTATAAACGAGCAATGGAAGATGCTGATAAGGATGAATGGATTAAAGCCATGAATCGAGAAATGGAGTCTATGTGCTTCATTTCTATCTATAAGCTTTTAGATCAACCTAATGGAGTAAAATCTATAGGTTGTAAATGGATCTACAAAAGAAAAAGAGGTGTAGATGTAAAGGTACAAACCTTTAAAGCTAGACTTATGGCAAAGGGTTATACCCAGGTTGAGGAAATGAACTATAAAGAAACTTTCTCACCTGTTGTCATGTTAAAATCTAGTAGAATTCTCTTATCCATAGTCGAATATTATGACGATGAAATATGAAAAATGGATGTCAAGACTGCTTTTTTGAATGGTAGTCTTGAAGAGACCATCTACATAAATCAACTAGAAGGATTCATTGAACAAAATCAAGAGCAAAATATTTGCAAGCTTAATTGGCCTTTTTATGGACTGAATAAGCATCTTGATCTTGGAATATAAGATTTAGCCCTACGATAAAATCTTATGGCTTTGGTCAGAATGTTGATGAACCTTGTGTTTACAAGAAAATCATTAACTCATTACTTTCCTCATACTATAGGTGAATGATATCTTACTCATTGGGAATGATGTAGGTTTTCTGATTGATGTAAAGAAATGGTTGGTCACCCAATTCCAAATGAAAGATTTGGGAGAGACACAATTTGTTCTAGGGATCTAGATCATCAGGGATCGTTAGAAAAAAAGGTTGGCCGTGTCTCAAGCATCGTATATTGACAAGATGCTTATCAGATATTCGATGCACAACTCCAAGACGGGTTTATTACCTTTTAGGCATAGAATTGTATTGTCTAAGAAGTAGTGTCCTAAGAATCCTAAAGAAGTTGAGGCAATGAGACGAATTCCCTATGCATCGGCTGTTGGTAGCCTTATGTATGAAATGTTATGTACTGACCTGACATTTGCTATGCAGTAGAGATTGTCAGTCGATATCAATCCAATCTAGGATAAGATCACTAGAAAACGGTCAAAATAGTCTTCAAGTACCTTTAGAGAACGAAGGACTATATGCTTGTGTATGGAGATAAGAATTTGGTCCTTACAGGATACATGGACTCTGACTTTCAGACTGATCAGAATTCTCAGAAATCCACATTAGGGTTAGTGTTTACTCTAAATGGAGGAGCTATAGTTTGGCAGAGCATCAAGCAAGGATACATTGCAGAATCCACTATGGAAGCCGAATACGTAGCTGCTTGTGAAGATGCTAAAAAGGTTGTTTGGCTTAAGAAGTTCCTTACTAATTTGGACGTTCTTCCAAATATGTCTTTACCTATCACAATTTATTGTCATAATAGTAGTGTTATAGCAAATTCTGAGGAACCTAGGAGTCATGAAGAGGCAAAAACATTGAATGGAAATATCACTTGATTTGGGAGATTGTGCATCGAGGTGACGTGACTGTTATGAAAATTGCTTTGGAGCACAACGTTGTTGATTCATTTACAAAGGCTCTAACGGCTAAAGTGTTTGAGGGTCATCTAAAAAGTCTAGGTCTACGGGATATGCGACATATTGTCTAAGGCAAGTGGGAGATGTTATTGGGTATAGTGTATGCCTTAGTTTATTGTATTTTGTATTTGTATTGTACATTTGGCTCCCTAAGCTTTAGGACAAGTGGGAGATTGTTGGGATTGGTTTCCTAAATCTATCTTGTATTCTCGAATTTTGTAAACTCTATATAAACAAATTGTTGTTAATAAAATAATTGTTATTTATGAGCATACACTCAATCCAATAAACAAATATCCTAGGTTATTTTATGAATTTAAACATGTATGTAGAGAAATACGGGTGGATTATGTTTAATGATAACCTAAACGGTCTGTAGTAGATGAACAAGGTTGGGTACCTTACCCTGTGACACTACGAATACGACCCGCATTGTAGATGTTACAAATGTTGTAAAGTGTTACAAATGATCTAATCCTAATCATTCATGTAGAGACATGTGAGTGGAGGTATCATATACAAAGAGTTTGTATAAGACCAGACCACGAAATGACTAGTCTCATTTTATAACGCCATTAATAGTAGAGACTTACATTTTACCAGGATAACCATATGTGACATGACTTGAATCCTGAGTGAATTGTGAACTCCTGCGTATGAAGGTGGTCCTTTGATTTGCATGGGTAAGAGTGGCCAAATTGCCGACTCAATATACCTACCATTTTAGGGATTCATCTGTTTGAGGAGTTAGGAACACAGCTACACAAGACGGAATTCACTCCTTCCCTAATATCGAGGTAAGTAGATAAATTGCTCCCTTAAGAGCTGATTCTAAGGCTTGAATAATGTGGCCACACCCTCTCTTGGTCCGAGAGGGATTTGGTCATAGTTGGACTATGACTTATTGTTCATTAGAGGGATCAGTGGTACTTGAGGAGTTAGATGTAACTATAGGGGCAAAACGGTAATTTTGACCCAGTTATACTTACGAGCAATTTGTGAAGGGTCATTGCACTGTTGACTGGTTATATTCAATGGACACAGAAATATATTTGTAGTGTGAATAGTGTAGTTGTCAGTCTTTAATGGAGTGATCGGAAGTTAATGGATGTTGGGTAATTTAATTAAAGAGTTTAATTAATTATCCAAGTATCATTGGAGCTTCAATCTACAGGTCTATAAGGTCCCCTCTGTAGCTCAATGTGGATTATTGAGAATTAATTTTGGATTAATTTGAATTGTTCAAATTAATTGAGAGAATTAATTATATATGATATAATTAATTAAATTAATTAAATGTAATATAATTAATATAATGCATTCGATACATTATAACATAAAGTTTACTTTGAGATGAGTTAAATATTTGAATATGATTCAAATAAATACTAATCATATGAATGAATTTCATATATTTAAATTTAATATAAATATGATTTATATTAAATACCATAGATGGTAGAGAGGAATTAAATATTTGAATATGATTCAAATATTAATTATATGGATGAGATTCATATAATTGAATTTAGTATAAATGTATTTAAATTATATACCATGCATTGTTGAGAGAAAATAAAACTATAGATTATATTGTATTTTGTACAACGTAAAAACTATAGGTTATGTGTTATATTTGGTATAACATAAGTTATACATACATATAATAAGTATAGTTTTATATATATATATTATATAATTATATAATTATTAATTAAATTAATTTAATTTTATTTTATTTTTAATTAAAGGGCGGGAATTACAACTCCCTTCCCTTAATTTTCTATCCAATCAAGTTTGTACATGTGTACAGTGTGAGACTGTTTAGTTTTATAATTTTTCATCTTCTTCCCTAATCTTAGAAGGTTAGGAAATTCTCTCTGAACAACTACCAAAAAAACACAGGGAAGAAAATAGTTTTCTTCTTCCTTACAAAAATTCTCTCAATTTTATCCTTCTTCCAAAAGAAGTAGAGCCCATTACTCCTACTGAATTCTCAATCCCAAGATAATACAGAAGGCTCCGTTTGGTGAGTTCGTGATTGAATCGGGGGATTACGTGAAGAATTAATGGGCTTCAAGGGTAAGTCCTACTTTCTCCTTCTTCCTTCTTGAATTAAGCATGCTGTAAATTTCTTTTAATGCATCGTATTTTTTTTTTGTTCTATAAAATTGGGATTTTGAGGAAAAAAAATGAAAATTGGGACGATCCCCTTCTATTGCGAACCTTTACAAGTTCCTGCATACTGGGCATGCATCATCTTGTCGAGGGCAAATAGGAAATGTTACTAGGCATAATGTATATCCTAGTTTACTATACTACTATACTATGTACTTTACTTTGTTTTATGCTTGGTATTGTACACCCCACTAACCTTAGGACAAGTGGAAGATTGTTGGGGTTGATTCCCTAAATCTCGTGGGTTTTGTAGTTTGTAAATTTTGTATACAAATTATTTATTTAATAAAATAAGATGTTGTTTTATTTGACATTTAGTGTGCATTAACCCAATCCAATAAACTAAGTTCCAGTGTTATTTTATGTAACTTAAACATGTATGTGGTTGACATACAAGTAGATCATGTTCAAGTAATAACCTAAATGGTCTATAATATATGAATACGGTTGGGTACCTTATCCTGGTGACACTACGAATACGACCACTTTGTAATGGTCCATGGACATAGAAATATATCTACAGTATGAAGAGTGCAGTTGTCAGTCTTTAGTGGAGTGACCGGCAGTTAATTAATGTTGATTAATTTAATTAAAGAGTTTAATTAATTAATCTCGTATCATTGGAGCTTCTAATTTGTAGGTCCATAAGGTCTTCTTGCTAGTTCGTTAAGGATAAAACAAGGAATAATTTGAATTGTTCAAATTATTTAAGGAAATTAAATGTATTAGTTATATTAGTATGATTAATATAAGGGACAATTGCAAATATAGACATTAGACCCATTGTATTGGCAGATATAACATAATGTAAAAAAATTACAAATATGGCCAAATTTAAATAGCCTATCAATGATAGACCCTATTATTGGTAGGAGTCTATAAGTAATAGACCATATCACTGGTAAGAGTCTATCAACGATAGAAGTCTATCATTGATAGACTTGTCTATATTTGCATTTTTTTTAAATGATGTTATATGCTTGGTTATTATTCCTAAAAATGCTATCAATTTCAATTACCCTTAATATAAAGTTTAATGTATATTCATATATGATAATACATAGTTAATTATAAATATGATTTATAATTACAACTATATAATATGTAAGAGATAAATATTTTAATGAGATTATGATATTATTTATATGAATGAGATTCATATAAATATTATAGATTAAAATTTAATGTGAATATGATTCATATTAAAACTATAGGTTATAAGAGAGTTATGCATTTTAATGTGATTAAAATGCATTTTATATGATTAATTAAGTTAGTTAGTTAATTATTTATATTATATTATATAATATAATTAATTGATAACTCCCCACAAGGGAATTATTCTTCAACATGTTGGTGGTAGTTAGAGTAACACCCTCCCTCTTACTCTTAATATTTGATCTATATTAAGAATATAGAAAATGAGTGAGAGTGAAGTGGTTGACATGAAAACGCAAAAGAAAACCTCTCTGAAAATGTCCTCTTTCAAACTCTCAATAATCTTCCTTTCCTTCTCCCAAAAACTCTAAGGAGCCCACACATCCTTATTCTTTATTGGAGAATAGCAAGGTTATTGTGTAGTGGTGTCCTATGTGTTGAAAGAATACCCGTGTTCATGCAGAGGTGTTACTCGTGATCTTGGAGAGGAAATTCATGAAGAAGAGAAATTCTATAAGGGTGAGTCTTCTCTTCCTTTTCCTCTTTGTAGAAAAGCATGTTTATAAGTTTTAATATGTTTACCCTGTGAATATCAATATATATTCTTCTTTGTTATTTTGTTTTTATTTCTCAAATTGATTGTCAAATTCACGACATTCACATGCTTCCACAAGGAATTTGATTCCTTCGTTGGCCACAATGGAATATCTTCAAGAAAACTTCAAAGTCATTCAACTTCTCTTGCTTTATCAAGAGCTATAACTTTGATTCCAAAGTAGAACGTATTATACGTGTTTGTTTCAAAAATTTTCTATGATCCAACTGCTCCACCTAGTGTAAAAATATGCCCCCTGGTCGATTTAGCTTCCATGCTATCAAAGATCCAATTAGCATCACTAAATCCTTCCAGTACATGTGGATACCTCGTATAATGTAATCCATAGTCTAGAGTGTAGTTTAAATACCTAAGAACTTTGACTAATGCATTCCAATGATCATACATAGGATTATTGGTGTATCTTGCTAACCTTCCTACTAAATAGGCAATATCAGGTCTTGTACAGTTCATTATGTACATTAAGCTACCAATAACTTTACAATATTCTAGAGAAGATATACCTTCATCGTTGTTTTTATTCAACTTACAATTTGGATCAAATTGAGTAATAGCAGGCTTACTCTTAAAATGATAAAATTTTCTCAACACTTTCTCTATATAATGAGATTGAGAAAGTATGTATCCACTTGGTTTTCTTGTTATTTAGGATAACATTAGCAAGACCAAGGTATTTCATATCAAAGTTTGATTTCAACATCCTTTCAATGGAATCAATAACACTTCTATTTGTCCCCATTATTAACATATCATCCACATATAAGCAAACAATGACATATTCTTTATATATGCTTTTAACATAGACAAATGTTATTTTCTTGCAAGAAGACCACATCAGGGATCATAAACCACGAAGTAAGCTTGTTTTATATGAGATTTTTAGTGAGACTGAGACTACTAAAGGTTCAACAAGAGTTGTTGAACAGACTGACAGATCAACAAGAGTTGTTGAGGTTGGTACATTTAGTCAAACCAGCTCAAGAGTCTAGACTGCTTCGACGTAGTGGGAGGGTTATAAACCCACCGGATCACTACATGGGTTTGACTGAAGCCCAGAATGTCATTTCTAATGATGGGGTCGAGGATGTTGACAAGGATGAGTGGATTAAAACCATGAACAAGGAAATGGAGCCTATATACTTCAATCAAGTCTGGGAGCTTGTGGATCAACTTGATCGGGTAAAACCTATAGGGTGTAAGTGGATCTATAAGCAAAAACGAGGTGTAAATGGAAATGTGCAAACCTTTAAGGCTAGACTTGCGGCAAAGGATTATACCCAGGTTGAAGGAATGGACTATAAGGAAACTTTCTCACCTGTTGTTATGCTCAAATCTATCAGGATACTCCTGTCCATAGCCACATTTTATGATTATGAGATATGGAAAATGGACGTCAAGATTGTCTTTCTTAATGGTAATCTTGAGGAGACCATCTACATGACTCAACCAGAGGGCTTCATAGTTCCAGATCAAGAGCAAAGAGTTTGCAAGCTTAATAGGTCCATTTATGGGATGAAACAAGCATCTAGATTTGACAGTGCAGTCAAATCATTTGGCTTTGATCAGAATGTTGATGAGCCTTATGTTTACAAGAAGATCATCAACAGCTCAGTAGCTTTCCCTGGTATTGTATATGGATGATATCCTACTCATTGGGAATGATGTAGGGTTTCTAACTGATATTAAGAAGTAGCTAGCTGCCCAGTTTCAAAGGAAAGATTTGGGTGAGGCGTAGTATGTTCTAGAGATCCAGATCATTCGGGATCGTAAGAAAAAGAGGTTAGCCTTGTCTCAGGCATTGTACATCAATCAAATGTGTTGGCTTTTTGGCCCTTAATATCAAATTAATTAATTTTAATTAATTAATTAATCAATGTTTTGATGATAACAAACTCAATTTTTAATTACTGAAAATCTTACTGTTTTAATATGTCCATAGCGTAGAGCTCGGAACAACGATTCCAACACCTCTTGAATCACTCAAATCGGAGCTAAACGAAGACGATATGACCGAAACAAGTCTATAGAGAAAATACCGTGGTGGATGACGTGGCATAACTAGACCATTTGCATGTAGACATGTGGCAGCATATTGGTTGAATGGTGGATCATTAAGAGATTAACATATGATGAAACTTTTTGATTTTTGGATTGATTTAAAATAAAAAAAATTGAAATTAAAAAGAAATTTAAAAGGAAAATAAATTTAATATTATTTTATGTTTGTGTCTAACGGCTAATTTTTTACACATGGTATTTTTTTTTATTTTTGGATTGACTTTAAAAAGAATGAATTTAATATTATTTTATGTTTGTGTCTAACGGCTAGTTTTTGACACATAGTATGTTTTTATTTTTTGGATTAATTTTAAAAAGAAAAGGAATTTAATATTATATTTTGTTGTATCTAACGACCTTTAAAATCTCCACCATTGATTTTTCTTTTCCAAAATCCAATGGTCCAAATTAATTGTGGTTTCTAAAAATTTTTCCATCTCTATATAAACCATCTTCCTCTCCAAATTTATACCAACAAATTTTATATTTCATAATCCTCAAAAATTCAAAAGTTCTATTGTTGCTCTCTCTAAGTTCCCAAATTTTTTTCTTTACATTTTATTCTTGAGAAAGTGTTATTGTATTGTGAGGATAAACTTATGAGTGCTTAAACTTGTAAATCCACTCTAGTGAGAGTTGTATTGTGTTCTTCAAAAATTCCAACATTTGTAACAGTTTGAATCTCTAGATCGTGGAAAGGATTGGGTTTGCTCTTGAACCCGTAAAAGGAGCGGTGGTGTAACGGTTGGGCTCTAATCCGTAGAAAGGGTCTTGAAAGATTTTATTCAAATTCCCAAAAGGCACTTGGGGAGTGGAGTAGGTCGAGTTTGACCGAACCACTATAAAAATTACGGTGTCTTCTTCTCTAACTCTTTTCTTTTTATTTTTACAATTAATTTAAGCAATTTTATGTATGTTTTAGTTTGTTCTTATTCATTTGCTAAATTTTGATAGAATTAAATTATCACATTTTTTGTCATCTTATTTGTTGCATAATTTGAATTTTTCTTATTATTTATAAAAAGTGTATTAATTAGTTTAATTGGGTTGATTTAGAAAAAAAAGTTTAATTAAACCCTATTCACCCCCCCCCCCCTAGGGTTGCTATATTGATCCAAAAAAATGTTGATCAGTTACAGGATGCAAGATTCTAAGAGTGGTTTGTTACCCTTCAGGCATGGAATCATTTTGTCTAAGGATCAATGTCCTAAGACACCTTAAGTGGTTGAGAAGATGAGACGGATTCCCTATGCTTCAGCTATTGGAAGCTTAATGTATGCAATGTTGTGTACTAGACACGACATTCGCTATGCAGTAGGGATTGTCAGTCGTTATCACTCCAATCTAGGATTAGATCACTGGACGACGGTCAAAACAATCCTCAAGTATCTTTGGAGAATGAGGGACTACATGATCGGGTATGGAGATAAGGATTTGATCCTTACAGGATACACAGACTCTAACTTTCAGACTGATAGAGATTCTCGTAAATCAACATCGAGGTCAGTGTTCACTCTGAATGGAGGGGATGTAGTATGGCGAAGCATCAAGAAAGGATGCATCGCAGACTTCACTATGGAAGCCGAATATATAGTCGCTTATTAAGTAGAAAATGAGGTTGTTTGACTGAGGAAATTCCTTACAGATTTGGAAGTTGTTCCAAATATGAATATGTCGATCACTCTTTGTTGTGATAACAGCAGAGCTATGGAAAATTCGAAGGAACCTCGGAGTCATCATTGAGGCAAGCATATAGAACGGAAATACCACTTAATTAGGGAGATTGTGCATTGTGGTGATGTGATAGTCACGAAGATCGCGTCGGAGCACAATGTTACTGGTTCGTTTACAAAGGCTCTCACGACTAAAGTGTTCGAGGGTCACCTGGAGAGTCTGGGTCTATGGGACATGCGGCATCTTGTCTAGGGCAAGTGGGAGGTTGCTGAGATTGGTGTCCTAATTCTCCCGAAGTTTTGTAGTTTGTAAACTGTACACATTGTTATGAATAAAATAAGAGTTATTTGATTTTGCATTTACTTATATCCAATAAAGTAAGCTCCATGGTTATTGCATGTATATAAGATATACAAGTAGATCAATGTCTTAAGTGATAACCTAAAAAGGTCTGTAGTATAAGGATTAAGGAGGGATATCTGATCCTGGTGACACTACGGATACGGCTCACTTTGTAGAGGTTTACAAGTGTTGTGAACTACTACATATGGTAGATCCTAACCATTCATATGGAGACATGCGAGCAGGGATGTCCTGTACAAAAAGTTTGTATAAGACTAGACCATGAGATGACTAGTCTCTTTATATAACGTCGTTGATACTTGAGACTTACATCTGAAAAGGTGTGGCGCCACATTGTTCAAGCCCCGAAATCAGCCCTTAAAGGAGCAGTTTATCTATTTGTCCCGACATTGGGGTAGGAGTGAATTCCTTCTTGTGTAGCTGTGTTCCCAGCTCCTCAATCAGACAAATCCCTAAAATAGTAGGCATATTGAGTCGGCGATATGGCTACTCCAACCTATACAAATTAAAGGACCGTCTTCATGGACAGGAGTTCATAACTCACTCAGGATTCAAGTCATGTTATCTATGGTCATCCTCATGAACGTAAGTCTCTATTATGAGCGGCGTTATATAATTAGACTAAACATTTCATGGTCTGGTCTTATACAAACTCCTTGGTATAGAATATCTCCGCTCACATGTCTCTACATGAATGATCAGGATTAGATCATTTGTAGCACTTTACAACAATTGTAACATCTACTAAGCGGGTCATACTCATAGTGTCATCAAGATAAGGTATCTAGCCTTATCCATCTACTACAGACCATTTAGGTTATCACTTAAACATGATCCACCTGTATGTCTTTACATACATATTTAAGCTACAAGATTTAGTAACGTGGTAATTTGTTGGTTTGTGATTAATAAAATTAATTTTTTAAATAAAACCTCACATATTTTATTACATAAATAAAATGTTTGTACATTACGATTACAAACTATAGGACCCTACGAAATTTAGGGCATCAACCCCAAGGATCGCCTTCATAGGCAGGAGTTCACAACTCACTCAAGATTCAGGTTATGTTACCTATGGTCATCCTGATAAAATATAAGTCTCTACTATGAACGACGTTATATAATGAGACTAGTCATTTCGTGGTCCGGTCTTATACAAACGTCTTTCTATAGAATATTCTCACTCATATGTCTCCATATGAATTATTAGAATCAGATCACTTGTAGAACTTTACAACAATTGTAACATCTACAAAGCGGGTCGTACTCATAATGTCACCAGGATAAGGTATCCAACATTATCCATCTACTACATACCATTTAGGTTACCACTTAAACATGATCCACTTGTATTTCTCTACATACATGTTTAAGCTATAAGATAATATTGGATGTTAGTTTATTGGTTTGTGGATTAATGCAACTAAATGTCAAATAAAGCATCACATATTTTATTAGATAAATAAAATGTTTATATAATACAATTACAAACTATATGACCCTACGAGATTTAGAGAATCAACCCCAACACATCTAACTTCAATATATTGTCCATCTCTACCTCAAACTTCAATATACAAACAGATTGAAAATTTTCTTTTCTTCTTCTTCATTTTAAAGATCTTGCCTATCTTTAACCCAAAATTCTTTTAAATTTAATCTTCCTTTGATATTTAAAAGAACACGGTCTACACAAAAAAAAAAAAAAAAAAAAGCAATCATTACCAAAGAATAAAGAGGTGAAATACGAGCTGGCGATAGGGGTCGAACTGCGAAGCAGTTGTCTGAGGTCGAACTCCAAAACCTAGGAATTAAAAAAAAAAATTAAAAAGTCTATTTTCTCCTCATTTAATTAAGAAATTTAATTTAGCTCACTTAAAGATTTAATTAGATCTTAATTTTCTAAATTATAATCAAAATTTAGTAACGTGGGCATTATTGGTATGTTTTTCCTTCATAATCTCAATCATCTTCATGGTTGAAATATTGAACCACAACTAATTTTCTTCTTAATTGCTTCTTAATGACAAGTCATAAATTAACGATACTAAATAATAGTCATAGAAGTCCAGAAACTCAATTAAAAATTTTGTTTCCTCCAAAAATGAATTTTTTTTATATATAATTTAATGACTCAGAAGAATTGTCACTATTTAATGACTGTTAATTATAATCATTAATTGTTGACACGAGAAAATTATCATAGTAGTCAAAATATCCAAAAGTTTTCTGTCTTTTCCCACCAAAAATACATCTTTTTTATTTTCCTATATTTAGTGATTCTCTTTTATAGTCATCAATTTTTTACACAAAAAAACTATCATGAATTTCGAAAAATCCGAAAAACTCAATTTTTTCCCACAAAAACACTTGATTTTGGCTCTAATGACTGTTTTTCTCTCTTTTCTCTATTCTTGTTATTGTTTATGTGTCGTTAAAAGTCTATTTTGTTGTAGTGTGAACATTAGGATTTTATCTTCTTACTAGTTCAAGAGGAACTTGGTTAATGATTTAATAATAAACATATTATCTATTAGAGAATCAATGGTATTTAAGGTAGAAGAGGTAATTACATGATAGAATAGATATTTGACTTGGCAATAATTACGAACAACATGAGTTTAATTGAGTTAGTAATTATTATCTGAGAAGTTAAATTATCTGTGGAGTTAGATTTGTGTTTGGGGTAGAGTTGAGTTAAGTTAAGTTAGAATGTCTATGTTTGGGGTGCTAAATTGAGTAAAAAAGTCTGTGTTTAAGGTGCAAAGTTGAGTTGTATTAAGTATTTGAGGTAGTTTTTCTAAACAAAATTGATTTTGCTTTTTTTTTCCCCCTTTTTTTTAATTTCAACTACACGTATTTTCCTAAAAAAATTTACAATAAAAAATGCTTAACTTTTTGGGATCTTTTTAAATATAAAAAAAATATTTAAAAATATTTACGCTTTATAGCAAAAGGTTCCAAAATTACAAACACTTTTGGAACTTTTTGCTATAAAGTATTAAAATTTTTGGAATTTTTATATTTATAAAATTTTTCGTACTTTTTTTTTTCTCATTCTTAAACCATAAAAAATTCCTACAAAGTAAACATATACCTAACACAAATTTTAAATTCAATTTTTGAACACCAAATTACATAACATATATAATTTTTCCATTCCTAAACACCAAACACATTTTAAATGAATAAAAACTTTTCACAACTACTTAATCCTCAATCATGAACACCGAAAAAGTTTAAAAATTGGACAACTTTTTGTTTTTTCTTCTTGGAAAATGTAAAGTATTTTTACCATACAATTTGAACATTCAATTGCATAGCAATGTTATCTACATCCCTAATGACATGTCATATTCCAATACAATGAACATCTTCTCTAATCTCTAAACCTCAATTTTTAACCTTCGGTTATTAATTCAAAAAATAATAATAAAACAAAACAAAATCCATTCTTATCTTGTTTTTTGCCCATTTGTGAAATATGAATCTTAATTTTATGGTTAATGATTTTTTTTCCTTTTTTATGTAAACGTTTAATTCTTTACATTTTACCCTAATACAACGAAATGATTTTTTGTGTAAAAACTCATTTTTTGCAAATATTTTTTTGTTCAAATATTTTTTATGATTAGTTTTTATAGTTAAGTCTAATTTTTTACTTACAAATGAAATAATAATATCCACATAAATGTCTATGTACATGTAAAAAATGCATAGCAATGAATAACATTCAATACATCACAAATTGTTCCCGAACAATTAAACCAAATTTGACTATAAAAAGTAGACTCCAAATTGAAAATTAATGAACTTCAAACTAATTATTGGAGAAATTGTGCAATTAGTTTGGACTCTCTAAGTAAGATAACAAACTATAGTTAGATTAAAATGAAATTAAATGCAAATAAAATTAAAATCAAACAAACTATTATTTATATAACCACCAACCCTATACTATACTTTAATGGTCGTAGAACGTATGAGTTGAACATGCACAAAAAATAGAGTTGTTAAGAAGGGTCTATTTACATGTTCACAAAATCTAGGATTGTCATTAGAGGTGATCTTCGTCGGAGTTGGTCGCTTGAAGTGAATATTAGTGTTGGTTTTTAGAAGTGGTTGTCATCGAAATTGATCATCGAAGGTGGTCTTCATTGGAGTTATTGTTAAAGGTGGTTGTCGAAGCCTGGAGTTGATCTTTGGAGTTGGTCACCGGAGGTGATTGCTGATAACCTTTAGAAATACAAGTTATTGTCTCTCAAAAGTTGGAACAATTAGGGTTTTTAATGATAAAATCTCATCATTCTTAGAGAAAACGCATGGAATTATTCAAACACTACTAACTTGTACAAAAGAATGTTTATTGCTGAAAGCTTCGTCATTAACGCATAATATTGCAGGATTTCAACAAAGATTCTAAGTGTCTCAGGCAACGTCAACGCATGGACATGCGTCGGAGGGATTTCAATGTAACAAAGGTTCATTGACTTAGGCTGTTTGTGTCAAATCACCATTTGCAAGCATTGGCATCTGACTGGCGGCGTCTGAAAAGTGTCTGAATGTCAGGCGGCTGACAAGGGTATGAAATTTAATGTTGCCCCATCATCAAGCTGGTGAAGAGCAACACCTATAAATAGAAGAAATCCCACCAGAAGAAGGATGATCAACTCATTTTGTATAATTCAGAAATTTAGAGACTTAGAACTTTGCTGCTGTGACAAGAAGAACACAAAAGGAAAAGATCCATCCCATCGTTGATCAAGGAGTGAAGAAAACTTAGCTCGAGAGAGAACTCTCTTCCATTTCTTCCACAAGTTCGTTGTACACGAATTTAAATTGAGTCAAATAGGACAAAAGATTGTACTCTGCGGATTGATTCTTTTCTTTTCATCTCAATTCTATTCTCTTCATCTCATTCGATTAAGTATTGATATTGTAAAGACAATCTGGTTCTTTATGAATTCACATATTTGATCAACTACACTTTGCTACTGTTTATTTCTTGCCATATGTTAGATGCATCTATAACTTCATGCAAAGTTCATTTCTAAACGTTTAGGCCAACATAATCACTTGGTAAAAGTTACTTTAGCTTGAATTATTCGAGAGAATAAGCAAGCAAGCATTAAGTTAAAAACGCTTGGTACATCTAGAAATAGAGGCACTAGTGTTTTATTTCATTCTATGATTAACGCATGCATTCTAGAGATAGGAATTTGTGTGGCAATCACGTTGAGAAGTGCTGAACAGAAAGTAAGCAGAAACCTGACGCATCTACACACAGAGTTATAAACAAGCAAAGTCATTTCCATCCGCACCACATTCTCGTACGTGTACATTTCACTTAAATCGACGCATACCACTTTTACTAAACACCATTTTCACACGAACCCCTATTTTCCACTTGACCTTTTACATCTTCTTGCACGCACATAGCAAACTTAGTGTAGATAACTCATTTGGTATTTACTTAGGATACTTCCACATTAGCTACAACGCAAGCTTTGGTTAGCTTTGATCTAAATCCCTAAGTTCGACCCTGGACTTACCAGGAACCTGAATTAGATTTATACTTAGATCCGATTCAGAAAAACTTGAACGCATAAAGAGAAGTGTCACGCATCCCTACACGCATCAGTAATGCATCATTCACACTTTCACCCTATTTTCCTACTTTCCTTACACAATACACTCCTAAGTTCGCATCACGAAGAGCATAAACAGCTGCCGGAGCCCAGAGTTGGTGATCTGAGTTGGTCACACAAAGGTGGTTGTCGGAGTATGTCGACTGCTTGTTCAAAGATGGTCATTGGAGTTGTCATCGAAGGTGGGTACCAGAGCCTGGTTTTCGTCGTCGAAGTTAGTGATGGGAAGGTAGTTGTCGTAGTTGCTTGTGGAAAGGTGGCCGCTAGAATTAATCGTCATACTTGTCATCGAAGGTGTTTGTCGAGTCCCAGAATTGGCCGCACGAAGATGATTGTTAGAGAATGGTAGTGATAGTCGTCGACAGTGACCAACGGGTGTAGCCATTGAAAACATTGGATGGAGGGAGAGTTGTGGTGAGTTGGAGGAAGAGTTAGGGTGAGTTAAGGACAAGAGGAACCTAATTTATATTTCCTGTCTAATTGAACAAAAATATTCCATATCCTTCTCTGAGAATAAAGTGTTTATTTTTAATAATAGAATTGAGTTAGGTTTTGGTTCAATGGAAAATAACTATATGTACTAAGGTCGTTAGTCATAAAAGTCGTCCTCAATACTGAAATGTTCAAAACAAAAACAACTGTAAAAAGACCGAGAATTTCTCCTAAAGAAAATGCTCATCTTTGGCATCTAAAGTTAGGTCACATCAATTTCAATAGGATTAAGGGGTTGGTGAAAAGTGGACTTCTAAATGGTTTAGAAGAAAACTCTTTACCAATATGTGAGTCATGCCTTAAAGGTAAAATGACCAAATGACCTTTTTACTAGAAAAGGTTATAAAGCCAAAGAAACCTTGGAGCTTATACATTCAGACCTCTGTGGTTCGATAAACGCATGGGTATGAATATTTCATCTCTTTCATATATGATTATTATATATTTGGATATCTATACCTAATGCAATATAAGTCTGAAGCTCTTGAAAAGTTCAAGGAATACAAGACTAAAGTTGAAAACTTGTTAGGTAAAAAGATAAAAGCACTATGATCTGATTGTGGTGGAGAGTATATGGACTTAAGATTCTAAAATAATATGATAGAACATGCAATCACGTCCCAACTCTCAGCCTCAGGTACACCTTAACATAATGGTATATCAGAAAGGAGAAATAAAACCATGTTGGACATGGTTCGGTCTATAATGAGTTATGCTCATCTTCCTGACTCGTTTTGGGGATATGCAGTAGAGACTGCAGTTTATATTTTGAACAATGTTCCCTCCGTTGGGATTGGTGTCTTAATCCTCCCGGAGTCTCGTAGTTTGTAATATACACATTGTTATGAATAAAATAAGAGTTATTTTATCTGGCATTTACTCATATCCAATAAACAAAGCTCCATGGTTATCTTATGTAAACTTAAGCATGTATATGAGATATACAAGTGGATCATGCCTTAAGTGATAACCTAAATAGGTCTGTAGTATAAGAATTAAGGTGGGATACCTGATCCTGGTGACACTACGGATACGGTCCACTTTATAGAGGTTTGCAAGTGTTGTGAACTATTACAGATGGTAGATCTTGACCATTCATGCGGAGACATACGAGCGGGAGTGTCCTATATAAAGAGTTTGTATAAGACCAGACCACGAGATTATTTTTCTCTGTATATAACGCCGTTGATACTGGAGACTTACATCTCACATAAACGACCATAGGCGACATGACCCCAATCTTAAGTGTTTTGGGAACTCCTGCCTTTGAGGGTGGTCCTTTGATTAGTATGGGTGAAAGTAGCCAGATTGTCAACTCAACATGCCTACCTTTTTGGGGATTTGTCTGATTTGGGAGCTGGGAACTCAGTTACACAAGATGAAATTCACTCCTTCCCCGAAGCAGGGATAAGTAGATATATTGCTC
Organism: Benincasa hispida; assembly: GCF_009727055.1. Lineage (NCBI taxonomy): Eukaryota > Viridiplantae > Streptophyta > Magnoliopsida > Cucurbitales > Cucurbitaceae > Benincasa > Benincasa hispida. Next base: position 41,313,541 of record NC_052355.1, on the reverse strand, counting down.
CCTTAAGGGCTGATTCCGGGGCTTGAACATAGTGGCCACAACTTCTCTTTGGAAGAAATGACTCAGTCATAGTAGGACAATGACTTATGTTCATTAGAGGGATCAGTGGTACTTAAGGAGTTAGATGTAACTATAGGGGCATAACGGTTATTGGCCGAGCTATACTTACGAGCGATCTATGAAGAGTTATCGCAGTGTTGATTGGTTAAGATGGACACATAATATAGCTATAGTAAGGAGAGTTTAGTTGTCGGTCTTTAGTGGAGTGCCTGACAGTTAACGGATGGTTGATCCCATGATTAAAGAGTTTAGTCAGTTATTCATGTACGATTGGAGCTTCGAGCTACAGGTCCATAAGTTCTCCTTGGTAGTTCAATGGATTCAAGTTGAGGACCAGTTCTTGGTGTTGATTTGAAATGTTCAAATTGACAAGAGGTGATTCGATTATATATGATATGATCAGTGTGATGTATGAGATACATCAATGGAGGGTTAATGTAAATGAGATTTACATTGAGTGTCATAGAATAGAAAAAAAAAAGCTATGGTTTATATGTTTCATGAGATGAAATATTAAAACTATAGGTTATAAGTATTCTATGATAAGTTGGTTATCATGTATATTTATAATAATATTAATTATTGGATAATTATCTCTTTTTCTCTAATAACCAATTGAATGGGAGGGTATTGGTGGTTTCATAGTAACAATGAGATAAAAGGAAAAATATTTTCCTAAATTTAGAAAGATTTGCAAGTTATTGAATTGAGAATTCCATTTCTCCGAAAGTTCTCACGAAAAGGTTTTCAAGTAAATATAATTTACTAACGACAGCTTGGAGAGACTAGACGATCATGGAGTGTTTCTATACGATAGACACTTAACTGGCCGATGAGCTAAATGATCACATAGCTTTTGTTAAACAATTGGGCATCGTGTATACGATAGACATCTGCCATCTCTCACTTACTCAATCATTTGCACGATTGTTCTCCTCTGGTCTCTGCCTCTAGTCAAGTCCACACAGAGCCCACACGTTTGGATGCTCACACTGAGAATACCAAGGTAAACTTTTTGGTGGTGTCATACTCAACTCGACACAGTCGAGGTTCTGTAGAGGTCATTCGTTGCGTTCACTCTGTTTATGACCTTGGTGATCGCTTTGTTCGAGTTCGATATGATCGTGCACTGTAGCGGTCGTGGTGTATGATCGTTCGAGTGTTGCAGTCTTGCGGGTTGTTCGAGCATTCGTGATCAAGGGTGTTGAATATGAATGTTTAAAGGTATGTGAATTCTTTCCTTGATCGTATAGTAAAGCATGTTGTAATTTCTATTTTGCGCATAGCCTGTTGTTTCCGTTTGTGATTGTAATTGTGTTGTTCATATATGATTGAAATATGGAATGATCCTTCCACTACTCATGAAAATCCTCATGTCTGATTTCCTTCACCCTCAAATAGTGTTCTGAAACACCTTTTGAGTTATAGAGAGGTCGTAAAGGTAGTTTACGTCACTTTAGAATTTGGAGATGTCCAGCCCATGTGTTATTGAAAAACCCCAAAAAGTTGGAACCTCATTCAAAAGTATGTCTATTTATAGACTACCCCAAGGAAATGAGGGGTGGATACTTCTATGATCTAAGTGAAAATAAAGTGTTTGTATTGACAAACGCTACCTTCTTGGAAGAAGACCACGTGGAGGATCATAAGTCACGAAGCAAAATTGTTTTAAGTGAAATTTCTAATGAATCTACTGAGACTTCAGCAAGAGTTGTTGATGTTAGTTCATCTCAAGAGTTGAGATTGCCTCGACGTAGTGGGAGGGATATGAACCCAACTGTACGCTACATGGGTTTAACAGAAGCTCAAAACATCATAACTGATGATGGAGTTGAGGATCCATTGTCTTATAAAGAAGCAATGGAAGATGTTGACAAGGATGAATGGATTAAATCCATGAGTCAAGAAATGGAGTTCATGTACTTCAATTTTGTCTGAGAACTTGTAGATCAACCTGATGGGGTAAAACCTATAGGTTGTAAATGGATCTACAAGAGGAAAAGAGGTGTAGATGGAAAGGTAAAGACCTTTAGAGCTAGACTTGTGGCAAAGGGTTATACCCAAGTTGAGAGAGTGGACTATGAAGAAACTTTCTCACCTATTGTCATGTTAAAGTTTATCAAGATTCTCTTGTCCATATCCACATATTATGACTATGAAATATAGCAAATTGACATCAAGGCTACCTTTTTTAATGGTAATCTTGAAGAGACCATCTACATGAATCAACAGAAGCATTCATTGAGTAAGATAAAGAGCAAAAGGTTTGCAAGCTTAATTGGTCCATTTATGGACTGAAACAAGCATATCGATTTTGGAATATAAGATTTGATGCTGCGATCAAATTTCATGGCTTTGATCATAATGTTGATGAGTCTTATGATTACAAGAAAATCATCAACAGCTTCGTAGCTTTCCTCGTGTTATATGTGGATGATAGCCTACTCATTGGGAATGATGTAGGTTTTCTAAATGATGTAAAGAAATGGCTAGCCGCCGAAATGAAAGATTTGGGAGAGGTGCAGTTTGTTCTAGGGATCTAGATTATAAGGGATCGTAAGAAAAAAACGTTGGTCTTGTCTTAAACATTGTATATTGACAAGATGCTTGGTAGAAATTCGATGCACAATTCCAAGAAGGGTTTATTACCTTTCAGGCATGAAATTGTATTGTCTAAGGAACAGTGTCTTAAAACTCCTCAAGAGGTTGAGGAAATGAGACGAATCCATATGCATCGATTGTTGACAGCCTTAGTATGCAATGTTATGTACTAGACCTGACATTTGCTATGCAGTAGGGATTGTCAGTCGATATCAGTCCAATCCAAGATTAGATCACTGGACGACGGTCAAAACGATCCTCAAGTATCTTCAGAGAACGAAGGACTATATGCTCGTGTATGGAGATAAGAATTTGATCCTTACAGGATATACAAACTCTTACTTTCAGACTGATCGGGATTCTCGAAAATCCACATCAGGATCAATGTTTACTCTGAATGAAAGAGCTATAGTATGGCGAAGCATCAAGCAAGGATGCATCGCAGACTCCACTATGGAAGCCGAATATGTAGCTGTTTGTGAAGCTGCTAAAGAGGCTATTTGGCTTAAGAAGTTCCTTACTGATTTAGAAGTTGTTCCAAATATATCTTTGCTCATCACACTTTATTGTGATAACAATGGTGCTATGGCAAATTCTAAGGAACCTAGAGTCACCGAAGAGGCAAGCACATAGAGCAGAAATATCATTTGAGTCAGGAGATTGTGCATCGAGGTGACGTGATTGTCATGAAGATTGCTTCGGAGCACAACGTTGTTGATCCGTTTACAAAGGCTCTCATGGCTAAAGTGTTTGAGGGTCATTTGAAAAGTCTAGGTCTCCGGGATATGTGGCATATTGTCTAGGGAAAGTGGGAGATGTTATTGGGGTATAGTGTATGCCCTAGTTTATTGTGATTTTTTACTTTATTTGTATTGTACATTAGGCTCCCAAGCTTTAGGACAAGTGGGAGATTGTTGGGATTGGTGTCTTAAATCTCCTTGTAATCTCGTAGTTTATAAACTTTATATAAACATATTGTTGTTAATAAAATAAGTGTTATTTTATAAGCATGTACTCAATCCAATAAACTAAGATCCTAGGTTATTTTATGTAATTTATGTTGGGGTTGATGCCCTAAATCTCGTAGGGTCCTATAGTTTGTAAACATTGTATGAACAAACTCTTATGTGATTAATAATATATGATATTTTATTCAATTTGTCTATAAAATATGTAATATTTTAGTTGCATTAACCACAAACCAATAAACTAACATCCAAGGTTATCATTGTAACTTAAACATGTATGTGGAGACATACAGGTGGATCATGTTTAAGTGATAACCTAAATGATCTGTAGTAGATGGATAAGGCAGGGTACCTTATTCTGGTGATGCTACGAGTATAGCTCGCTTTGTAGGTGTTACAATTGCTATAAAGTGCTACAAATGATCTGATCCTGATCAATCATATATTAGACATGCGAGCAGGGATATTCTAAACAAAGGAGTTTGTATAAGACCAGACCACGAAATTTTTAGTCTCATTATATAACACCGTTCATGATAGAGACTTTCATTTCACCAGAATGACCATAGGTAACATGACCTAAATCCTGAGTGAGTTGTGAACTCCTGCCTATGAGAGCGGTCCTTTGATTTGTATAGGTGAAAGTGGCTAAATCGCCGACTCAACAAGCCTACCATTTTGGGGATTTGCCTAATTGAGAAGCTGGAGACACAACAACACAAGATGAAATTCACTCCTTCCCCGAAGTAGGGGTAAGTAGATAAATTTCTCCCTTAAGGGCTAATTCTGGGTCTTGAACAATGTGGTGCTATACCCTGTTTGACCTGAAAGGGGTTTGGTTATAGTAGGACTATGATTTATTCTTTATTAGAGGAATCTGTTATACTTAAGGAGTTAGATGTAACTATAGGGACAAAACGGTAATTTTGCCTAGTTGTACTTACGAGTAATTTGTGAAGGGTCATCGTACTATTGATTGGTAATATCCAATGGACACATAAATATATCTGTAGTGCGAAGAGTGCAAATGTCGGTCTTTAGTGGAGTACCCGACAATTAACGGATGGTGGATAATGTAATTAAAAAGTTTAGTTAATTTTTCATGTATTGTTGGAGCTTCAAACTACATGCACATAAGGTCTCATTGGAAGCTCAAAAGGATTTAGTTGAGAATCAGTTTTTGGGTTAATTTGAATTGTTCAAATTAATAAGAGTGGTTTAATTATATATGATATAATTTCCATAATGTATTTGATACATTATAGTTTTATGGGAGGAAATAAATATTTGAATGAGATTCACATATATTTTCTATGAATATGATTCATAGTTGTTAAATTTAATATAAATATGATTTATATTAAATGCCATAAAATATAGAAAAGAAACTATAGTGTATATTATATGTCATACAATATTAAAACTATATTAAAACTATAGGTTATATGTTATATTTGATATAACATATAATTTAATATAAATATAATGATAAGTTAGTTATCATATTTATTTATATTATTTTATTATTATTTAAATAATAAATTTCCTTTTTTCTCTCCAACCACCTTAGTGAGTGGTTATTGTTTTTGTGGCAAGAGGAATAAAAGAAAATTGGTTTTCTCGTCTTCCTCTATGACTAACGTTTTTTAGATTGCTAAACAATTGAGTTTGAAGAAAAGTTCTAATGTTCTCTCAATCTTCTTCCTCCATCCAAACTCTCCCTCCTAACCAAAATAGTCAGAGCCCACCACTCCTGGATTCTCACCCCGAGAATACAAAGACTCATTGTGGTAGCGTCCTTGTTACTGTTCGAGATATCTTGAAGAAGGTCTTAAAGAGTTGTTGTTTTTGTTCGAGGCTCGCGACCGTTCGAAGGAGTTTTACGTGAAGAAAGGTTCGTCAAGGGTAATGTATCATGAACCATTTATTTCTTGTAAAAGCATGCACTAGTTTAACTTTAAATACATATCTACTGTATGTTTACTATAAATTATGTTTTCAATAATTAATGGAATTTGGACGATCCGCTTCCGCTCAAGGATTTCTTCAATTCGAGTTCCTTCCATTTAAACAAGTATGTAGAGACATACAAGTGGATATTGTTTAAATAATAACCTAAATAGTCTATAGTATATGGATAAGGTTGGGTACCTTATTCTGGTGACACTACGGATACGACCCGCTTTGTAGGTGTTACAAGTGTTGTAAAGTACTACAAATAATCTGATCCTGATCATTCATGTAAAGACATGTGAGTGGGGTATCCCATACAAAGAGTTTGTATAAGACTGGACCATGAAATGATTAATCTCTTTATATAACACCGTTAATAATAGAGACTTACATTTCACTAGGATGACCATAGGTGACATGACCTGAATCCTGAGTGAGTTGTGAACTCCTACTCATGTAGGCGGTCCTTTGATTTGTATGGATGATAGTGGCCAGATTTTCACCAGCAGAATATAGCGTGCCGGCCCACCGATCGACGACGCTATGTGTGTACCGAGTGTGGGGCGTGTGGACTGCTTAATGCTAGTTAAGGCGAGAGTATGTTCGTCTTGACTGGGGGAGGGTCCTGGGAACGATAAGGGCCGGGACAAAGGTTAGGTAATAAACGCTAATATCTCCAGTGACGTGCAGTCAGAAGAGCTTTAGTGAATCTAACAAAGTAACAGACGTGATGACGGGGCGCAATTAGATAAATTACCTCTCTTAAGGTTGATTTCTGGGCTTGAACCCAATAGTGGGTGCTAGACACCCGCTCTCTTATCCCGAAGAGGAACTTAGTTCATAGTTGACTATTAACTCTTATTGTTGCATTAGAGGGATTCAAGCGTACTCGTTCAGAAGTTAGAATTAATACAGGCGGCAACAGTAATTTTGGCTCCCGCTGTAGTGAACTTATGAGCATTCGGTGGGAGGGTACATCGCACCTGTTGATTGGGGGTTACAGAATGATCTCTGAATCGATCGCACCATCATAGATGAGTTAAGTCGCGTTTTGGGACATGCGGACGTATAATGAGGATTGATGTACCTGTCAACAGCGCTCGTGGTCTCGGCAATGTAGTAATAGCTACGCGTAGAGTGATAGGCTTGCCGCGTACCGGGAAATGACGCCTAGATAACACGCACACAGACCGCGAAAACCCAGAAGATATAGCGTATATCCGCGAAGTGACTCGAGGAGGGCGGGCCTATGACTCATGAACTAGTGCGATCCCAATAACATATAAATTTTTCTGTAGTGTGAAAGTGCAGCTGTCGGTTTCTAGTGGAATGACCGGTAATTATAGATGTTGGATAATTTAATTAAAGAGTTTAATTAATTATCCAAGTACCATTGAAGCTTCAATCTACATGTCCATAAGATCCTCTCTATAGCTCAATAGAGATTTAATTGAGAATTTTTTTTGGATTATTTTGAAGTGTTCAAATTAATGAGGGAATTAATTATATATGATATAATTAATTAAATTAATTATATATGTGATATAATTAATATAATGTATTTGATACATAATAATATAAGGGTACTTCATGAAGAGGAATTTGAATATGATTCAAATACTAATTATATGAATGAGATTCATGTAATTAAATTTAATATAAATATGATTTATATTAAATACCATAAATAAGTTGAGAGGAATTAAATATTTGGATATGATCCAAATATCAATTATATGAATGAGATTCATATAAGTGGGTATACTAGACTTATATTAAATGTCATGTATGGTTGAGAGAAAATAATCTATAGGTTATATTGTATTTGATACAATATGTAACTATAGACAATGTGTTATATGAGATATAACATATAGTTTATATACATATAATAAGGTTGTTATTATATGTATATGTATAATTATTATTAATTTTATTTTATTAAATTAATATTAATTAATTAAAGGGAGAGCGTTACAACTCCCTCCCCTAATTTCTCTCAGTCAAATACATGATAAGAGGGGTTAGAGAGAGGAATGGTGCTCATTCATCTTCCTCCATGAAATACTGAGAGAATAGTTCTCTCTTGAAAAAACGAAAAGAGAAGAAAAGTTCTTCTCCTCCCTCTCTTTCTCTCCATCTCATTCCCTCTTCCAAAACACTAAGGCAGGGCCCACACTTCCTGTCATTCTCAATCCCTGAGGAGAATACATGAGGCTTCATTTGGTGGTGTCCTCCCCTTTTGGAGAAGGAGCTCCGTTCGTGACTTGTTCGAGGGTTCTTGAAGAATAGTCTTCAAAGGTAAGGGTTTCTGAAACTCTAAGTTTTCCTTTATTATTGCATGCAATAATTTATGTAAAGGCATATTTTTTTTTTTCCTTGATTTATTGTAAAACTTACATTAAATGAAAAATGGATTCAGGACAATCTTGCTTCCGCTCAAGGTTCTCTCCTCATAGAGTTCCTTCATAGGGTGTGTTTAAGACAAGGACTATCTTAAGACTATAATAACCAGCTCTTGCTACAAGAAATACTATTTTGTATTCTCCAATTAGCTACAATCAACACTATTTCAAAATCTCCATTTGCTAAAGTATTTACTATTTGCTACAGTTTTTACATTTTATATTCACCATTTTTTATTCTTTGCTACAATTTTTACTATTTCCTTCTCAAAGTAAAATAGTTTACACCTCAAACACATGTTATTATAACCCAAACTTAAATAATCTACACCCCAAACACAAACTGTTATAACCTAATTATAATAAGCTAGGACTATAATAACCAACTCGTTGCCCCAAACGCTCTCTTAAAGTTGTTGGCCAAATATTGAGTTGGTAATTTTTACTAACCCAACTCAACTTATGTTGGTAAACCAAACACTTCCTTATAGTTAGTGAATGAAAATTGATTGATTAAATAATTTACTTAATTAGTTTTAGATTATTTGAGCTTATAATCCTTAGGTTCATTGTAACTTTTTGTTAGCTCATTCAAACAATGCAGCATCAATTTTGTTGAAAGACATTTTGAAATGCTTATTGATACTTGATATATTTGATATATTGAGTGAGGAAAAATATATTATTATATTTGATACATTAAATATTAAATAAACTTACTAATGTACTAGGATAATGAAATTCATATAAAAAAATATATATGTTAGATAGAATTAAAATATTCAAGTGAGATTCAAATATTTTAGTATATCTATTTTAATTTAAGATTTTAAATATTGATAGATTATTAGGGTTGTCCGTCACTATATTAGGATCTTTATGGTGTGATATCAAATGATATCACATTCGCATAGAGCAGTTTTCTATAGAAAATTCTCCCACGAAATTCCCTTTCCATTTCGTAAAAACCTTGTGGAGATGGAGAACATTATTGGAGTTGGAGAACAAGATAGATAAAAATCTGCTAGAAAATTCTCGTACGTAATGCTTAGTCCTTGGTACTTGTGTTTAATTCTAAATGAAATGAATATAATCAAATGCTTCCAATTGCGGGATGAATCTTTCAATCCCTTCATTTGGTATAAAGCAAACTTTAGTTTTCATTTAGAATTAAATCTTACGTGGTGGAGGTTTGCAAATTGGTTGTTTTGGTATATTTGTGACAATAGAATTTACTCCTTCTGATTAAATCAAATGTAAAACCCATAAGAGTTAAGATTTTTTTGTTGTACTTTTTTCTTTGAGTTTGTAGGAAATAGCTACTGTTCAACTTGATCGTTTGAAAAGAAAGAAAGTTAACGGGAATTATTAGATCGATGTGATATGTTGTAGGTGTCTAGACCACTTGTTATAGGTGTGTATGTGTGTTTTCAAGGATTTCAATCGGATATGTGTTGTAGGTGTCTAGCCCATTCGTTGCACAAGCGAAACTTTATTTTTAAACTTGTGTTTCGTGAGTCCAAAATGTTGGGTAATATGTTTAGTTCAATTGGGCTATTTTTTGGGTTAGCCCATCTTGAAAGCCCTAGATCTTGTTTTATGTGATATAGGCATGACTAAGGAGGAAGAGAGTGAAAAAGAGGCACAAAATCGGAGAGAGACAATTCTATTTTTCAATGACAGCTTCCATAAAATTTGGTCAGTTTGTTTGAGACACATAGAGTTTCGTTTTGAATGGTTGGATCGTTATTTAGAGCTCTGAATTGTCTGTAATAGCTACTGAACAGAATCTGTAAAACTGGGTGATTTTTCATTCTTTTTATCTCTCAAGTGTTTATCTCTTATGTATGGAAGTGTTGATGGGTAGTGAATCTTTGTATGACTAATTTGGGTTCTTTTTCCCTCAATTTTATAATAATAAGAGAAGTTGAAAAGAGTGGACTCCTCACAAGTTTCGTGGTTTTTACTCTTCACATCAAATGGGTTTTCCACGTATAATTCATGTGTGCTCTTTACATTTAGTCTTCCAAAATTTATGGTTTATTACTTTTCATTATTGGTTGATTGCTTGGAAATTAATTTGGGGTGTTTTGTAGTACAATTGTTTGGTTAATTGTCTTTGAGAAGATCCTAGTAGGTTGTTGATATATTGTTTGGATCCTATCAATATGTTTCTCCAGGGCATAGCACGCAGCAGTCAACTATTTCAAATAGTGTGTGAGTCGTGATATCAGATGATAAGTGTTGAGTGAAGTCAATTTTTTGCGTGCGAGTGGAAAGCGAACTAAAATTTGCATGCGTGTGATGATTTGAAAAATCATTGACAACCTCCCCTAATCATATTCTTAAAAAATTTAGGGACAAAGAAATTATATTTTGAAAATTCATAAACCAAATACATATATTTAAAACTTATAAACATACTTATTTTTCAAAACTCGAAGACAAGTGGATAACTATGCCTAAAATATTTTAGCTAGTTTTCGTTTTGGTATTTTGTTTTTAATTATTCTTCACCATTCCTTTGCAACGTGTATGTGTGAACATGGTGCATGGACTTCACGAAATAGGTAGTTAGATGGGCTGAGCCATCTAATATTCGTGGGCCGCTAATGTGCTCCTTCCCGCTCCAAACTCCAACCTTCTGTTACTACANACTCCAGATTTGGTTGGTTAATTCGAGTTAGTCAAGTTCTCGGAGTTTTTTCTAAAGACCCCTATAGAAAATTCTCAAGTTTGAAGTTCTCTCTCATTTTTTTTCTTTAAATTTTTAAAATTGGAAGGTTAAATAAACCAAAGTTATAAAGTGAAATTTTGCCCTTCATTTATGAATACGTAGCTCTATTCCTGGGGTTGCCAGTAGGTTGGGCCTTATGAGAAGAGCTCAAACGGTCTACAAGAGTATCTACCTTGGTTAAGCTCGTGAGAAAAGGAAAAAGGAAAAACAAATATCTATATATTAATTTATATGCCCCAGTATTGTTTATGATAAACTTAAGCATTCAACTGCATAAGTATATATTATGGACCAAAATGTTTTAAGTTTGAATTCCCGTCTTCCTAAATCTTTTTAACTAAAAGAAGAAAGAGAACAATCTATTCAATCTCTAAACTTTGAATAAGTGTGTTCAATTTCTACCTTTGTCTAATTCTCACAAATTCCACATGTTAATTGTAATTACGAAATAGTTAGAGGTCTTTTGAACCTAACGAATTTTCACATAAATTTAATACTCCCGTAAAAATGATATTTGCTTAATGCACTAGATCAACTAATGTTCACAAATTTACTGTTACCATTACCTCCACCTTTGAGGGTCAAGCGATAACAGTAATGGTAACGATAACAATAAGGATATCAAAATTGATAATGTTTCAGCTGTAACAGTAACAATAGTTGTAATCGTAACAGTAACTATAACGTAATAGTAACGGTAGGATGTAATTCTTAGGCGCAGTCAAATTGAGTACTCTTTATTCATAAATTAAATTGCATTATTTCATTACAAATTTGGATACAGAGCTCATGTGTCAGTACAAATACATAACACAAGTAAACAACACCAAAAGTAATCAAATGGGACCCACTTTTTAAATTTCCATTGATCTATTACGTTTTCAGTGAGGTAAACGTGACCTTAGTGAAAGAAAATTTTGTCTAAAAATGTGATACATCTTATTCAAATTAGTATTGACAACTGGAAAAGAAAAATAGTGCATCAATCCCTAACTTCGAATTAAATTTCATTTCCAAATGTTTATATTTATTCACACAAGGTTATTGGAGAAATGTGTTTCGTGGAGTTGAACTTGTGTTTATTTAGATTTGATGTGATATGATTCGATCTCCAATACTTGATCTCTTGATTCTCTCTCAGTCAAATGCATATGCTTGATTTGAGGAAGTGGAGTGTGTGATGATCTCGAAGTTGAAGTCTTAGAAGAATACTTGTATTTTCATGAGACTTATGTCTTCAAGGAGTGCTTAGCTTCAAGAGTTAGGGGATCTTGTTGTTGGGAGAATTCTATCTAAGCTCTCTCGAGTGCAAAATTGCTCACCCTTCAAACAATAAAGAACTCTTTTATTTGTAGAATTCTCAGGTGGGCTTTAAGAACTTGGGCTTGGTTGGTCCATGGACTTGTCCCTTGGGCTCAACTAATTAGATTTGGGCCTTAATCGACATATGGGCCAAATTAAAACTATTTTTGGGCTCAATTAAACTTTAGTCCAAATCTTAATAATTAATTGGATCAACAAAATTAATTTGATCTAACGGTCAAGACATAAACACATGGCATCATCATGATCGACCAATTCTTATCTTCAATTTCAGTTCGAAACAAATGTCAATTTTTAATTAGTCCTAAATTTTAATGTTAGTTGACATGACAATTTATAATTGATTCAAAATTTTCCATTCATCCATGATTAATTGAGTAATTTTCTTCTCTCTTAAATTTAATATTGTGACTGATTTTTTTTAAAATAACAATTATAAAGAAGTATTTAAAAGTTTTTTCTTTAACTAAAAAAGAAACTACTACGACTAAAATTCAAAAACGATGACCGAGTCTAGCGGTGAATGAAAATCAACAAATCAACAACTTAAATAATTACTTTGGCAATGTGCGTTTGACTTTGACTTTTTCTATTTCCTTCAAATTCCGACAATTAATTCCCACTTTACGTCTCTCTTTCCCCAACACTTCCTTCCACAATTTCTTCATCTAATGTCTATTTAAAATAATAATAATAATAATAAACCAAAAAAATTACATTAATTATTATCAAGACCAAATTCGAACTTAAAAAAAATCGTCAATATAGTGTTTACCACACATGCTTCGATATGCTTTAGAGAATGAACTCACTTTTCTTAGAGTTATAATGATGTATTTAGGAGCTACATGACCTATGCTATTTTTGTAGAGTTTCAGAGCTATATTATGATAACCCTTTATCTCTTCAGGCGAAGACATGTCCCATTGGCCATTTTACTGAACTCGGTCCTTTTTCTAGGCCTATTTTGGTCCTAGAATGATCCGTTAGATCTTTTGTTAGGCTTGGCCTCAACCAAGGCCAAGTCTAGCACATTGGCTTGGGCTAAACTCAAAACCAACCATCTTAATTTTCTCAGCCCATTTTAGCCCTAAGGTACTAAATTTGACACTAATCCTATTATTTTATTAATCTTATTGTTTCTGTTTTTGTTTCATGTCGATTATATTTTATGGTCCAAAATCTTTCATATCAATGTTGATTATGATAATGTTTTGAGGTCATGGAAGTAGGAACCTAAATTTTCTAATATTTAATTTCAGTAGCCCCTTTTCAGACCTGTATTAGGCTTTGTAGACAAATTAACGAGAAATGGTTAATTATTGTATATATAATTAATTTAGTATTATGGTAAGTGTTGGAGGAAAGGCCACGTTGGTGTTTATAACACCACAAGGATAAAGTAGAGATTTAATTAATTAATATATGTATGAACCAAAAATGCCCAAAACATAAAAGGAAGAATCCAATATGATTAATTAATTATACACTAAGACAGACCAAATTGGACTAATTGATAACAATAATTATATGTTTAATTGTTTCAAAATTGAAATTGGGCAGTAGGTTTTGACGTTGGACTTTTTCACGTTGATGGGTAATACGTCCAAGTTGTTATTATTAATACCAATTCCAGCTGAAGTCTGCTGCAAAAGCAACTATTAATTAAACTATTTGACCAATCATATTTCCATAATCTCTTTCTCTCCATTATTCATTACCCAACTTTTCAATTTTATATTCTTTTATTATTAATTTTCTTTTCATGTTTATCCTGTGCTATTACTGTTCATTTTGTTTGAAAACTCCCTCGTTAATTTTGTTGAATGCTTCCATCATTATTAATTTTATATTCTGACATATACTATAGATGAGGGGTATTGATGGATCGGATTGAGTTAAGTTAGATTAAAACATTTTTTAAGGCCTAATTCAATCATTAAGTTTCTTTAATCCAAACAATTCTTATTAAATAATGAACTTAGTCTAACTAAATCCTGAAAATTTTGGGTTAGATTGGTTCGGGTTGCTCAGGTCATTATCTAAAATTGTGTTTTCAAAAGAACTAACATGTTAATATGTTACAAAAAAAAAAAAAAAAAAGTTGGTTCATTGTTTTAACATATTGAAATAAGATTAGTAACTTGATTTTAATTAATTATATTATGAAAAAATGATTTCCATAGTGTTATAAAATTATTTTAAATGATTGGTGGATAATAAATAACCTAAAAAATCATGAAATTAAGTAAAATCAAAATAAATATATGTATATATAATTGTATTTGAAATGAAACAAACATACTTTTTAATATTAATAATGAGTTAAGGTTAGTTTGGGTCGACTTGGGCTATTTATGGTTAATCTATAAACCAATTCAATCCACAAAGTTTTCATTTATATGAATCCAACTCAACCCAAATAAATTAATAACCCAAATCATCGAATTTTTTGAACACTCCTACAATAGATGTATCTTACAAGTACCAAACTATTAGATAAATATATATGATGGTGTATCTTTAAATTTGTTTTTATTGAGTCAGATCTCTTTTATATATATATATGGATCGAATACTCATTTGAGTTTTATGAACTCGCATGAAATAGGGTGAAGTTTTTCTATTTTTCAAACATAGGTTATCACTTCTTATATATAATTTCCTAATTAACTAATGAAAAAGAGTATTAAAACTAATATATTAAAATAATATCACAATTACATAAAATGTTCGAAATTCAGAGAAAAATAAACATATATAATTTTTTTTTTATCAACTATGAGCGTGTTCAACTTTTATACGTACATATAAAAGAAATGAAACAATAATTAATGAGATGCAATGCCAAGTGTTCAATAATAAACTTTAGATGAACGCAAGATCCCATATCATTGGATTCCAGTGACTATAATTTAATATCTATTTCTTTTATTAATTTGGTTTTAAGCATTAAAATTTATATTTATTGTCACTTGTCAAAAAAGAATCTCATAACTAATTTCATATTGAATGTTTGATTTTATTTGGTTACAAAATATTGACGTTGACCACGTAAGCTTGTTCTATTTGCCAATTTCAAAGGTTAACAAAACTTAAATATAAAATGAAATTAAGTAGAAAATAAATTAAATTTAGCGGAAAAATAATCATAATTTATTACTCTACTAATTATCTATACGTCATCATGCACTTAATTAATTGACAACAGACTCTGATACTTTGAAGTATTTTTTAAATTAATACAATATTTCAATATTTTATATATTAAATATAATTAATAAAAGTTACATATTTTTATACAATATCAATGAACTTTCCTGCTAATATTTGCATGAGGCCATATTTAATAAAACAAAAATGTTATTCATTTCGATTTTATTTCATGTCAAAACCCACCTTATTGAAGGAGGGAAGAAACCGCTGAACCAAAACAACTAAACCAAATTGGTTGTTATTTAAAAGTCTATGAAACTGAGTTATCAAATCCAACTTGTTACAAAAGGGATCTGAATTGGATTGAATTATTCATCGAATGAGTTTCAAGTTGTGCTGGTAACGACGAGAAATGGGGCATTGAATTGAGGGATTGTGAATATAGTTGCATAACTCATGACTCACAATAAGTCCATACAACTCAATATGACAAACCCACCTAATAGCAAAAACCATACCATTATAATTTATCCGATTAATTATCTAATTTCATATCAAAATCAATCGACAATGTGAGGAATAACTCATGCATTATAAATGTTGTTACTACTTCAATTAACATAGAAGTTATTATTGGGTCGAATTTGAAACTTTAGATTGAATACTCATTTTAGGTTCATAAGCTATGATTTGTTATTAAATAAACATCAAGGTATATATTCTAAAAATGAATGGGGAATTAGGGTTTGTGATCTCTTATCCAAAGTTTGAAAACCAGAGCATATAATATACACACAGATTCATTTATCCAGTTTTCATAGCAAATAACACTAAGAAACAACCACTTCCTTCCAACTTGTTGCCAAATTTCATTTGACCTTTTTCTCCCCACCAAAAATTCAAATTAAATCAGAAATTTGAAGTTTCCATGTCGGCAAATATGACGTATTCGTCTTTTTATAGCCCCCACTTGGCGTTTATTATTATTATTATTATCTTTTTGGTATTTAAATAAATAAGTAAATAAAAGACTCCAGAAATGGGGGTCCATTTCACCTTAGTTATTGTTTGGTCTACTCATATATAAATATATTAATACACACACACATATATATATATTTGTTTTTTTGCATGTGATTTAACGTGCGTTCACATTTCTTTTCTTTTCGATGAAATAAATAATAACCGTTGATCAGCTAATCTAATCGCGTCACGCATTTTAGCCAATTAATTTAATCAGTATTTCCACTTTTAGGCTTTTTTTTTGTTTAATGGGATCTATATGAACTAGAAACATTATGAATGGATAATAATTATCAAAAGAAATATGGAACTTGAATAAATCTTTAATTTATGCTTTATTTTATACAAAATGATAATCAAGAAAAGTATTGAATAAAAATGTGAATTATATAATATGACGATAATAAATGTCTATTAGATGTTCATATTTAATATTGATTGGGCATGTGTTATATCTCCATTTTCTAAAGTGTTGTCTATGTGTCTCAATATTACACATTAGTGTCCATGAAATCCGCATCTTATTCGTCAAATTGCCTATAAATAGTGGCACATAATCATTGGACAAATTCCATGAAAATTGGAGAAAGTGGGGAATTTAGAAAAATTTCTTATTTTATATTTTGCTAATTTATTTTATTTTGTTTATTTATATATTAAATTTATTTTATTTTAATATTTATTTATTTTATTGATATTGGTATTCCCTTATGCTCTAAAGTTCACAACAGGTTCGACGAATTTAACACTAAAATAGACTTTATTGCTTTTTTATACGAGAAAATGTACCATTCTTTTTAACATCAATAATTCTTTTTTTTTATTCTTGTTTTTTAAAACATCAAATCAATAATTTTTATTCGTGCTTGTCAAAATAAGAAACAAACTTCGAATCATGATTTGTACCGGTAAACACCAAGCACGGAATATGGAGTTCTTTTTTTCATTCTTATTTATTCAGAAAACATTCTATCATTTATATAAAACAACTTTTTATTTAAAAAATAATAATAATTTATCACTATTTTGGCCAGCTATAACTACATAGTTTTTAGAAATTAAACCTAAAATAGTGATTCTACCTATTGATTTTTTTTTTTTGTCTGTTTATATTTTAAAAATGTTTTTAAAATCTATATATTTTAGAAATGTCTTTAAAATCTAAGTCAAATTTTAAAAATTAAAAAAAAAATTATTTTTAATAAAAAAATTATTTTAAATGATAAAATTGATGAAAATATTTACAAATAATAATAAAATATCATAATCTATCTGTGATAGATCGCAATGGACCGCGATAAACTTTTATCTATATCTATCTGTGTCATGATAGACACACAGATAGTAGTCTATTGCGGTCTATCACAGTCTATCGCATGTAGACGGTGATATTTTGTTATCATTTGTTATTTTGGTTTATTTTTCTATATTTGAAAATAATCATTTTAATATCTTATTTTTTTTAGAGTTTGGCTAAAACTTCAAATATTTACTTAAGAAATTTGGAGAAAATAAACACAATTTTTAAATAAAATTTTAGTTTTTTTCTATATTTCATTCTAAAAATTGAGCTTTATGTACCCTACTCCTATTAATAATTTTTGCTATCTCTACTTTTAACTAATGTTTTGAGAATCTAAAGTAAAATTTGAAATCTAAATAGAAATCGTTTAAAAAGAATTAAGAATACAAATGCATTTTTAAGAAAAGTGAACATACTAAACAATCAGTATAATTATTAATAAATTAAAAAAAAAAAAAAACCATTAAGGTCTAGTTTAATAACTATTTATTTTTCATTTTTTATTTTGAAAATTAACTTTACTAAACAAGATTATCCTATGTGATTTTCTTTATTTTGTTATCTACTTTTTAATAATATTTTAAAAAAATCATGTTAAATTTTAAAAATTAAAAATTGGTGCTTAAAAATTTAATTTTGTTTTTTAAATTCGACTAGTAACTCAAAATGTTGCTTTAAAAAAAATGAAGAATATTGTAAAATAAATGGTGAGAAAATAAGTGTAATATTCAAATACCTAAATTAAAAGGAAAAAAAAACTAAAGTTACATTTCATAACCATTTGAACTTTTGTTTTCTATTTATGAAAAATAAACTTCCGAATACTTCTTCTATCTATCGTTTTCTTCTCATATTACCAACTTTTTAACCCTGTTTTAAAAGATCTAGTCAAATTTTGAAAACGAAAAAAAAATATATTTTTTAAAATTTGGCTTAGAATTTCTTTATGTATTTAAAAAATGTGAAAAACTAAACGAGAAATAGTAGATAAATAAATATAAATTTCAAAAAACACAAAAATGTGTTTAAAACCTAAAATGATTATTAAATAGGGCCTAAATAGTTATTAAATATAGGATTGTTTTAAAATATAAAAAATTGAACCAAAATATTTATAAAATATAGCAAAATTTTGGAACTATCAATGATAAACGCTGATAGACACTAATAGACTTTTATCAGTGTCTATCAGTGTGCATTTATCATTGATAGTTTTAAAATTTTGCTATATCTTATAAATATTTTCAACACTTTTATCATTTGAAATAACTTTCCTTAAATATAACGTGCATTCTAGTTTATATAATTTTCCGAGTAAACTAGTTTATTTATAAAAAAAAAAAGTTGGACACAACGTGATCATCAAAAGATTCTTGACCACTTAATTTGATCACTATCTCACTATTAACTTTTTCTAGATGATATATGAAACAAGTACTCGCATTCTTTTACATTATTGTTGTGGTTTATATTAACAAAATACCTTCCTAAACAAATCACATGCATGCATTCAATATTTATCTGACCCCATTCTTTGACTAGATCAAATGCAACTATGCATAAATTTCAAAAGAATTATTTGATAGGAACAACAACTATATTTCAAGGACAAAAATGTAATTTCATTGTATGAAATGGGTCACACGCTAGAACATATCTCACATTTATGTGATCCATTTCCAAACTACACGCTTGTAGATGACAGCATTATTTTCAACTTCGTTTATTGATTTGAAAGGAAATTTAAGTGAAATGTTTCAATTTAAACATATTGGATAGAAAATTCGAATCTCGTTGACCAATAGGTTGAAGAAATATGTCCAAATTTGTTAAACTATGCTTAAATTGATGAAAAATGAGTGAAAATTGTTGGATATAAAAATTTAATTCCATGTTATCTAGAGCAGTAAAGAAAGTTCCTAATGTATAATCATGTATTAAATAAAGAAATATTGATGACTAAAATAATTATGAAGGGAAATTATAATTTAAAATTTAAATACTGATAAAAATAATAAAACTTAATAATTATGGAGGGGAATAATAAAACTTTTAGAGTCATTGATGTTAATGTATATTAATTAATCTAAAATAATTATGAAGGAAAATTAGGATTTAAAATTTAAATACTGATAAAAAGTAATAAAACTTAATTAATTATAATTATTTTAAATATTTTAAATTAACTAATAGATATTAACACTATTAACTAAAAGTGAGTATTTGATAAAAAAAAATTTAAGATTAAAAGTATAAATTCATAAATCTAAGGACCAGATTAAAACAAAACTCAAATTTCAAAGGTAAAATTGTAATATTATGAGGCCTATATGGATTAGATCGAAACCAAACAAAAAATTTAATAATTAAATGTGTAACATTATGAAATTTAGGGACTAAATGGAAATAAACAATGGATAAATGTATTTTCCTAAAAAAGAAAAAACAAATATTACATGTCAATTGAATCATAGTGGATAGTTCCTCTACAATTGTTCAAGTAAAAGAAGAAAAGAAAAGAAAAGAAAAGAAAAGAAATATATACGTAGGATAAATCACTAATTCATGACTTTTAAGTGTTGAATTTATGTATAAAAAGGATAAGAAAAAAGAAAAGGAAATTTTGTATCTTATCCTCTCCAATCTCCACCAATGGGAGAGAAGAGAAGAAAAGAGGCATGGTCTATGTGGTGTACAGGGTCCATTTTGTGGGTCCCACTTTAGTGGCCAATCATAATTAAGATTTTTTCAGTCAACAAAAGCAGCTACCCACAGCCTCATCTCTTTGAATGACACCTCATCATTAGTTCTAGCAGTATACACGGTTGAGTCGGAAATTTTTTGGACCAATCCAAAAATTTAAATTGGTCGAATTGATTATCTAAATGATCTAAATAGGTCTCCAACCCAAAATTCGGGTTGATTGGGTTGAATTTGGTTGGATCGTCGTATATATTTTTATTAATTTACATACTAATAAATAAAATTTCATAAAACTTAAATGTTAAATATTCAAATCAAGATACATACCAACATCATAAAAATATATATGAATTATAATATTTATAAATCATAACTAATATATATAAATTCTTAAAAATATTAGAAATTTGGGTTGAGTTGGATTGGGTTAACTAAATATTTAAGAATATAACCCGAACCCAACCCAACTTGAAAAAAAAAAAAAAAATTCAACCCAACCCAACCCAAAATTAAAACCAATCCAACTTAATCCTTACAATTTGGGTTAGATAGTCCAGGATGTTCAGATTGTCGGATCACTTAATTGACTCCCTTCACATTTTCACCCAAAACATTTTTTATTTTCTCACCTAATTTTTAATTTTTTTAATAAGATAATTTGAAATTTTTATTAATATTGTAGGAAACAATGTAATAGAATATGATAGGTTGATTGAGATAAAGGTAGAATTTGGTATGATTCACAATGTACAAAATCAATGGTGTTTAGATGAATTATTATTATTGTTATTATTAGGAAAAGTTTTTAGAGGAATTATTAAGTTATGAAGTGGCAAAAAAAAAAAAAAAAAGGAAAAAAAGATATTATATTCTTTGAAAGGACAACAAGTTGGGCCAAATTGGCGCAGCATTTAATTAAAAATTTATCGCAAGATATTTATTTATTTCAATGTTTTTAATAATTTATTAATATTATTGGATCGTGGGATTATAGCAGTGACCACCAATACCACAATAGAGGTTTTTATTTATTTGTTTTATAATTTGTTGTTATTGAGCTTAAAATGGGTGATGTGGATATTTTCGTGAAAGTGATTGGAGGATTTAATATAGCCACTCACGTAATTCAACAAATTTTCATATGCATTATAATTTTAGTACTCACGAACTTTTTAGAAACGAAAAATTTTATCCGTTCATTTAAATCGCATATATTATTTAATAAATATGAGAGAACCATTAATATAGTTATAAATTGATGTTTAAAAGTTAAATATGCATATTTGATTTATCATTTTTTTAGTTAAGATTTATCGATTTTATATATAAAAATAAAAAATTGAATAATTACTTAATTAAATATAAGAGAACCATTAATATAGTTATAAATTGCATTTAGTACTATTTAATATGTAATCACTACAAATAAAACACAATGAACTTTTATATTAAACGTTAATTTAAAATTAATAAATTTATTTAATTTCATTACTAAAAATAATTAATAAATAGTTAAGTTAACAAGAAGTATTCTTTGTAAATATGTTAGTTGAAATTTATTAAATTTAAATAATAACTAATTCAAACTAAAAGTAATGTGGTTAATTGATATTAATTTATTAATTAATTATATTATATTTTAATGATAACCTATTCGGTATTAAAAAATTCATATTAAATGATTTTAATTTTCTCTAGATAATAATATTGTGGATTTTGAAAGGTGAAATCATGTAAAACAAAGAAATTAAATGTATGTTTGAAATTTTATGACAAAAACTGTGAATTAAAGAGATTCTAAATGTGCTAAAGTCTTACACTTTTTTTCTTTTGTATTTTTGGTTATATTAAGTAAAATAATTTCGTTAAATTTCAAAGATTACTATTCTTAAACCGGCAACACTCTCAACCTTTTGTATAAGATGTTTTCTTTTTTAGAGAGAAATTTTGTATTAAGATTTTTTTTTAATTGGTACAAGCTAACTCAAATATAGAAATCCGATATTTTTAGAAGACGTAAAACTCAATTGTATTAAATAAAAAAAAGGAAAGAAGGAAAAATAATGTTAATATGAATTCATTTTACTATATCATATTATAATCTATAAATTAGATCAAGATAATATGATAAGGTTTAAATCTATGGTATTTGATTGACGTGAAAATGACTTCATTTATCTTTACATTTTTACTTTTTTTTTTCTCCTTATTTTACGTTTATAATTTAGAAGTATACATCTTCCTCAAATAACTATTTAGAGAAAGTAATATATAAATAAAAATAACTTCGTACCGTCCCTCGTTTTTTCAATGTTTTTTTATATTCGTTTAAATATCAATAAAAATATATTTTTTATGGAAAAGAAAAGTATGGAAGCTCTTGACCATCTATTATTATAGATGCCAAAATTAAGAAAAACAATCCAACCCTCATGTGATTCAACCACAAATAGATCAAAGAGATGGAGAACTCTAGAGTTACATTGATGTATTATACAAAAATTTACCGAGGATTCATCTTAACCCTTTCAAAATTAGAACATAAACTTTAAAAAAAAAATCTTAAACAAGTTAGGATTATATTTGATTTAATTTATCAAATGATTAAGATCATAGACTTTTTTTTAGTCCACATCTATTTTTATCTTGAACTTATTCTTTTGTGTTTTCTAATATTTTGATGTATGTCGTTAGATCCAAATTTATCCAAAACAATCATATATTTATTATTTAGATCATTTGCAAGATTTTACACGTATACGGAAAAGTGTGGTAAAATCTGTGGTTTCAAAAGCTATTGGTTGAAAACAAGTTGGCCTCTCAAAAAACCAAATGTATTAAAGGCCTCCAGGCTCCAATATAAAGTGTACTGCTTGGGAAATCCCACTCAAAAGTTAGGCAATTGTGTTTAAATAAATTATTAAAATAATAATAATAATCATCTTCAATTCCTTTTTCCTTTACATGTAGCTTATTTGTATGTACTTTTTACCCTATTAATTATTAATTTGTAATCCAAAATTTCAAATTTTCCGGCATAAAACATCATTACTACACGCTTCTACTTCCTAATCTGTTTGAACCATGCTCTATATCTATCCGATTTGATTAAATTTTTCTATTCCAAACCTTTATGCAAAACAGTTTTTAAAAGCTAAAGATTTTTTTTTTTTAATGGATATTCTTTATTATTGATGTCAGATTTCGGACAGAGGAAAATGCATCTGATCTTCACGTGACAATAATCGTAAATTTGTAATTAGAGGAAGAAAAGACCTACAAAATAAAGAAAAATGAATCTAAAGCTAAAGTCGAATATCAAAAATTGTAAAATGAGGAAGAAGTCAAAAGTTTCAGTTATAGATGTCAGGTCAAGTTATCTCATGTGGAGTTATAACTATGTATTTGTACGCAAAATGGAATAGAGTTTACGTTTTTCTCTTATGATAAGGATGAGATGTATTTTTCTTAATCCTAATAAGTTAGGATTAGATATGATAGGACAATTGATTAGCTAGTACTTGGATTTATTTGAAATTAAGTCATTTTTATTTTGTGTTTATCTTCACTTATATTATATTGATTTTTGGCCTATTTCATTAGATTTGAATTCACCTACAACATATATTTTTTATTTCCATTAAAATTAGCAAATAGAAATAAGTTATATATTTCTCATAACAATATAATTAGTAATGATTGATAGGAATGAAATTATTTTTGCACACATCATAATACTTTAGAAATTGGTTAATTTTATAGATAGAGTCAACTTTTGAGTGCAAATATTACTAATTTACATATTTAATGGGAGGGGGAAAGCTTGTACTACAATATTACAACCATTCACAGTTAATTAACTTTTAACTATTTATATATTTGAAAAAGTGGCGTCCATATTTTAATGAAAAGATTATCAACTTTTTCTTCTTTCTCTGATCTCTTATTATATTTTTCTTTTATTTTGCCCACTTTATTTTTAAATAAAAAAGAAAAAAAAAAGTGTTGATTAATTAAAACAAACAAAATGCGCAAATCAAGACAATTATTCATGAGATGGAAAAAGTTGCAAGTAAAGTTACACCGAATCTTGTTGATTTAGATTTAAGTGATGCAGAAGTGTTAATCAGCCTTGACTAATAAAAACAATCAATCAATTAATTAATTAAACGCATAAGTGTGTGGACATAGCTTTGATTAGAGGATTTGATGGGAAAATGTGGGATTATATTATATTAAAAAAAGTGACGTCAAAAAAGGAAAAAAAAAAAAGAAAAAGAAAGGCAAGATTTTTTGTAATTAAATAATCCTATGTTTATCTTGAAACTGAAAAAGAGTAAAAAAGTATTGATCACAAAAGCCAAAGATTGTGTGCAGACTTCGAGTGACGTTCATCGTTACTTATTTGATTTAATTCAATATCTCATTTATATTGTTAGGTACACCTCCAAGTAACCAATTACACTTTTTCCTCTTTCTTTAATAAATAAAAATTTTAAGACAAACAATCCATAAACACGTTTTATTATTTTATTTATAATATATATATGTACCTCTTAACTTAAATTAGGTTTGATTTAAGATATTTTATCAAAGCCATCTTAATTTGCAATCTTTTTAATCTGTCTTTAACTGAATTTACGAAATCTTTATTAGTTTTCATACCTTTTGGCATGTTTCATATTTGATTATAACATTTTTAATTACATAAGTCTCACGTATTTATGAGATTCTGATATCAATGCGTGGAAATTACTCGTATGAAAATTGATTTATTTGTGATTCGTTTGATATTTGAATTTAAGAGTTGTTTTTCTCAATTCATTTTTCGACGAATTAAATTTCATGGAGTTTGGTGACAATTTGATTTTGATTTTTGAAAAAATTGTTTGTTTCGTATTATGTTCGTTATCACAATTTTCATTTAAATGTGTTTGTTTGAGATTGTTTGATTTTTAGTAATTAAAAATTAAGTCTATAAATACTTATTCTACATCTAAATTTATTGACTTATTATCTACTTTTTACCAATATTTAAAAACGAAAAAGAGTAGTTTTTATTTTTAAAATTTTACTAAAAATTCAAATATTTCATTACGAAATAAACACGCCCTTATAAAAAATTAATATAAAGCAATTTAATTTTAAAAAATCAAATGATTATCAAACAAGACCTTAATTTTTAAAACTTGATCTACATTTTGAAAAAAAACAACACAAATAAAAATGATTAGATTAAAATAAGATTCATAACCTTTAATTATAAAAAAAACAAGAAACAAATAAATCAAATAATTACCAAACATTTTCTAAATCACATAACAGTTTTTAGAAATAATGTTTGATAGGAAAAAGGAAACGATAATCATAATGTATTGAAGAAACAAAAAATATCAAATCAGTACCTAAAATAAAAGTGTAATAGGAAGCTTAAATTTGAGTGAGACCCACCGTCACTCACAAGGGCGCCGGGATTTAATAATAAATATAATAAAATTAAAAGTTTTTTTTTTAAAAAAAATCAGGTGGGTCCCATGGTAACACCCAGGACAAGTCCGTACATGCATCGCCAAATTTAAATAAAATATATAAAGGAAAAGGAAAATTAAAAAAAGAAAAAAAAGAAAAAAGAGTTGCGGGTTGGAGTGGGGCCGGTGAAACTATTGGACGAAAACGGTGGAGGGCCGTTGATTGAGATGAAGAAGGGACGGTGGAGATGGGGGTGGGAAAAGATTAAAGAAGGGGAATTATTGGACGCGATGGAAAAACAAGATAAGTTTAGTTGAGTCGAGGGGAAGACATGTCAGCGTTGGTTCGGAAATAATAGAATCGTGATGTTTTTGTTTCTTAAATTAATTTTAATTTTATTTAAAAAAAAAAAAAAAAGGGAGGAGGAATCTGGTGGGTGTGTGCATTAGATACTAAAATGAACCTAGGCAATAAAGACAAACGAATGAGAAGAAGCCACGGTGGAATTAGGGGTTTAGTTTGGAGTTTAGTGGGATTTGCAAAGGGAAGAGCCTATCCAAATCCAATCCCTGTGAAACTCAAGCCCCACTTCCCCCATCCTAGTGGGAACTCATATTTCTCTATTTAAATAGTACCTTCTGGTACCGACACTTGGACGCTTCCCATTTCCCTATTTTTTTTCCTTTTACAATAATATACCCTAACAGGAAAATTCAATTTTCATTCGAAATTACTGAGAATTTACTGGTGGGATATTGTGAATAGGAAAAATAGGACAATGGATGATGGGGATGATTTTTTTTTTTTTTTTTTTGGAGGGGGTGGGGGGATAGGGTAATAAATAGAAAAAAAGAAAGGGTTAAAAAGAGGTAAGATTCTGATTGGTACTAACAAAAGCAAACAGCAAATAATAGAGCGGATATTGATGAAAGATGAAGTAGATGCAGGCGGCAGCAGCAGCAGCAGTATCAGATAAGATACATTCCACATGGAGAAATTTCTTTTTATTTTTTTATTTTATTTATTTAAAAGTAATTAAAATAAAAATAGAGCAGCAAAATTCAGGGGGGATGAACTTAAAGAAAACACGGTCCAGGGTCATGTGAACCCCATCAACTTGTTTCAACTGGACCCCACTTCTCTCTCATCCTCATAGAGTTGACCCATTTTTTCCAAATTTATTCATTTTTCTTTTTTTCCCTTCATTTTTATTCCATCATCTTCTAAATATGCGTTTCTAATTGGGTAGCTTTTTATTATTTTTATTTTTTTTTAAAAAAACGTAGACTTACCAAAAGAAAAATTTAAAGTCCACCCACCTATATAAATCCACCCTGCCCTAACACGCCTTTCCAGTTCATTCCCATACTCTCCCTTTTCCTTTTTTATTTTCTCCGTTTCTAATTTCCAAAAATATGGATGGAATTTGCATTGACGAAAGCGCTTCCACTGAATCTCAATCCCCGGTGGTTAAATCTCCGCCGCCGGAGACCAGTCTCTGCCGCGTCGGGAGTGGCGTCACCAGTGTAGTTCTGGATTCCGACTCCAGCGGCGGCGGAGTTGAAGCGGAGTCACGGAAATTACCGTCGTCTCGTTACAAAGGAGTGGTCCCACAGCCGAACGGCCGATGGGGGGCACAGATTTACGAGAAACATCAAAGAGTATGGCTGGGGACATTCAACGAAGAGGATGAAGCAGCACGTGCCTATGACGTGGCTGCTCAACGTTTCCGTGGTCGTGACGCCGTTACCAATTTCAAACCATTATCACACGGCGGTGAAGAAGACGACGTCGTATCCGCTTTCCTCAACTCTCATTCCAAGGCGGAGATCGTCGACATGCTACGTAAGCACACTTACCTAGATGAACTCCACCAAAGCAAACGAAACGCTGGGTTATCCGGTTCGGATCGGAAACGAAACCTTTTGTTATCCGGGTCGGGTAATGAACCGGAAGCCGCTCGTGAACTTCTATTCGAAAAAGCCGTTACCCCAAGCGATGTGGGGAAATTGAACCGTTTAGTTATACCAAAACAACACGCCGAAAAAAATTTCCCTCTCCAAACCGGTTCGACCGCTTCCTCTAAAGGTCTATTGCTGAACTTTGAAGACGGAGGAGGTAAAGTTTGGCGGTTCAGGTACTCGTATTGGAATAGTAGCCAAAGCTATGTGCTGACCAAAGGATGGAGCCGGTTCGTGAAAGAAAAGAATCTAAAAGCCGGTGACATTGTTAGCTTCTTGAAATCGACCGGACAAGATAAACAGCTTTACATTGAATGGAAGGCACGAAAGGCTTCCATTACAACCGGGTCCGATATGAACCCGGTTCAGACCGTTAGACTGTTTGGAGTTGACATTATCAAAGTTTCGCCGAATAGTGTGTGTAATGAGAAGAGGAGGATAGAATTGGAATTTCTCGCTTTACAATGTACAAAAAAACAAAGGGTTGTCGGAGCATTGTAACGTACATATTTTCCTTTCCTTTTTTTTTTTTTTTCCTTTTGAAATTTATTTTATTTTAGTTTTTTTTTTTTTGCTCCTGCTAATTTCTTGGAGGTGTTTTGTTTTGGGAAATTAAGGATGATGATGAAGAAGAAGGGGGTGGAAATGAGTTGGTGTATGATTCCAAAGAAGTGAGAGAAAAGAATTGTATAAAAGAGAAAATTTGCAGACGAATTAAAAAGCCTGAATTTTTAGGTTAATTATATATACAAAATTTAACCTACTTGTTTGATTATTTATTTATTTTTCTGAGTAAATGGTTTTTTTTTTTCGAATTTCTTAGCAAATTGGCAAAGTCATGAAAAAATTAAACGGTACTATTTTAACTAAAAACAAAAAAGTTAGAGTTGAAGTGCGTGTGAAGATGATGAATGAAATGAATATTATCGATTAATTGAATTGTTATTGATTAGGCAAAAATCCAGAATTAGAGATTGATGGTTTATAAAGATTTGGTTCTATTATTTTATGGTATTAGATTATGAAGCAAAACCATCTTCTATTTATTTATTTATTTGTAGTTGGTTTTGAATATCTTTCTAAAAGGAAAGGTTATGAGAACTAATCTAGATCTTGATTTTACTTAAAAGTTTTCTAATTTCCCATTTGAATGTGCTGTCTATTCCCATGTATATCAATCATTTCCAATTCTTTTCTTTATCCATAGATTTTGATGTTTTATGTTATTGTCTTTCTAATTTTGGAAGATTTTCAAAAATCTCATTCTATGGTATAAAATGCTCTATTATTCCTACTTTTTTTTAAAAAAAAGAAAAAGAAAAAAAAAAGAAAAAGAAAAAAGAGGTATGAAAAGAATAGCAGGAAATTAGTGGAATATAATAGGTATCTAGAGATTAATAAATGGTAAAATGAAGATTATTGTGGTTGAATATGAAAATGTTCAAGTTGAATAAAGAATCATTGCTTTTAAAAACAAATGTAAAATCAATATCTGAAAGAAAAAAAAGAAAAAATAGTTCAAGTTGTAGCAAACTGACAAACTCACTCTCAATCACAACTTTGCCTCTTCCAAAACGCGTTCATCCTTCATCAAAATTGGACCACTTTTCCACATTCAAACTCTTCATTCTTTTCCTGTTTTATTTTTATTCTTTGAGTTTGAAATTTGTGGCTAAAAAAAATAAATAAATAAACATTGAACTTTCAAAATGCATTTTTCGCGTTACGACGTGACAATTAATATCTAAAAATTAGAAATCATACTTGATATTATAAGGTTAATAATAATTAGTTGTATGGTAATATGTATGTACTTCATTCTTTAGAAGTTGGAAGTTCAATCCTCCATCCGTGTATTTATTGTACTAAAAAAATGAAAAAAAAAGTTATTACCATTTATTTTATCTCAAAAGATATTTGTGAAAAAACTATTTACAATTTACCTAACTAAATTTTATACTAATAATTTGTCATGAATGTTGTTGTAAATATTGTAAGGTAGGTATTTCATATTTTACACATTAGAAGTCACACAAATTCCATCTTAATTAACAAAAAACAATTTTCTAATAATACATTTTTTTGGAAATTTGTAAAGTG
This sequence comes from Benincasa hispida, assembly GCF_009727055.1. Lineage (NCBI taxonomy): Eukaryota > Viridiplantae > Streptophyta > Magnoliopsida > Cucurbitales > Cucurbitaceae > Benincasa > Benincasa hispida. The sequence goes on along the minus strand of NC_052355.1, from coordinate 41,283,779 downwards.
GAGCTAAATGCATAATTAGAATCTATTCCAAAGTTGAAGGTATTATTCTCTATAATTTAGACCATGTTTGGTAATCATTTTTTTTTAATTTTTGAAAATGAAGCATATAATCTATCATTTTCTTGCCATGGTTTGCATCTTTTTTTAAGTACAATAGTTGAATTTATAACCAAAGTCTAAAAACAAAAATAAGTTTCTAGAAATTACTTTTTTTAGTTTTCAAATTTTGACTTAATTAGTTCAAAAAACATAGGTAGACAGTAGATAGCAAAATAATAAGAAATCCAGAGGTGGAACCTTGGAAGGGAATATTTGTAGAATTATTTTTCAAAAACTAAAAATAAAACTAAATGATTGTCATTTTAGTGTTTTTTTTTCTTTTCACAGTTTCATCTTTTGTTTTTTTCTTATCATAAAAGTTTTACTTTAGAGTGAATATTAAATGAGATGCATACCGTATGATCTTATTAATTTTTGAAAATGACATATGGCCAACTATTCTACGTGAATCGTTGAATATGTTAGTAGTTGTGACGTACGAATAAAAATCATCAAGGAAACAGAATATATAACACCTACATTTAAATTTATACCTCCTTCTTCTATTTCTTTTTCTTATTACCAATTTTATTTTTTTTTATTTCTACACTATTATTTTCCATGTTTCAATATTTCGTCTCCAGTGTTTTCAATTAATGTGTTTTAACTATTATTTTAAATAAAATTAACTGCATCACACTTGGATAAGTATTATTATTTTTCACCTTAAATTTGAAAAAAGTATTTGCAATTTTTTCTCTATGATAATAAGTTCTCAATTTGAGATTTTAGTTTTAAAAATATAAATTGATTGGAATTTGGAAATAAGGAGACCACTTTTATTTATTAATTTGTGTGTCGTTATATTATTTTCAACGCGTATAGTTGTGTAATCTTATGAAGGGACTTCGAAAAAAAGAAGCAAATACGGGTGGAAACTCAGTTTCCACTCTCGACCCATGTGATGTGCTACAATCATCCAAGTAAAAAGTGCAAAGAAAACCGGTATAGAGTTTAATTTTTGTTGAATTTTATGAATTTTTGATAAAATGATAGAATCATTACTTTTTTTTTTTTTTTTCACTCAAAACGTAATATTATTTAAATTAATGAGATTCATTTTTTCATTAATCAAACATACAAAATGACGTAAATCCACCATTTTTCTTATAAATAGTCTAATATGTTAAAAATATTACATAAATGTAAAGTCCACAAAGTTATACTACGCCTTTAATTTCTAACATTTTTTTAATTAAAAAAGATCGAAAAAACTGGAAATCATGTGCTTAAAGTAGTTTTTTTTTTTTTTTTTTCTTTCTAAATTTTGGTGAAAAATGGATTTTTGTTTGGATTTTTTAAAATTTATTACAGTTTTTTCATGTCGTTAATTCATGACGGAAAATAAGAGGCACTAAATGTAGGAATCGAAAAGGTACTATTTTGGTACGAAAAAACATGAAATTTCAGATTTTTTTTCTTTTTTTACTATTTTGACTTTTTTTGTAATCAATTTATGATTAGAATTAACAGTCATGAAAGAGCGACAATTTTTTAGAGTCATTGAATTGAAAAGTGAAAAAAGCGATTTTGGTGGGAAAAGATAGAAATTTTGAAATTTTCAACTTTGTGATTATTTTTTTGTGCCATCAATCCATGACTTATATTAATTATCATTAAAGAGCATTAAATAGAAAACTAGTTATGGTATTAGGTAAATTAATTTTAAACTATAAAAATATTAATAGTACTTAGTAAATTTTATTTTAAACTAAAAAAAAATTAGTTACAATGTTTAGAAAATTAATATTAAGTTGATGTAATTTAATGTTATGAATTAAAGTAAATAATTTTAAATTTTTACTTTTAGTAGATTTTTTTCCTCTTTATGGCAAGGTTAGACACTAGTCCACTCCAACACCAACAGTGACATAAATGTAACATCTCGAGTTTTTGGTATTTTTTTTAAAATTAATTATCTTAAATAATTTAGAGAGAAGATTGATAAAAAGATTGATAAACAGAAAAGGAGTTAATTTGTTAAAAGATTTGAAATTTTAAGAGGATAAAGGAAAATATTTAAATTAAGATTTGTATTTAATATTTAGGCTAAATTATACAAAATACTCTTCAACTTTACACTTTATGTAAAAAAAAATACCCTTGAACTTTCAAAACTTCCAATTATAACTTTAAACTTTTAAAAAGAGTTAAAAAATATCCGCACCATTAGCTTTGGATGAATTTGTTAGTGTTTTGTTTCAAAAATACCCTTGAACTTAAAGAAAAGTTAAAAAATATCCTTACTGTAAATAAACAAAAACCGTTAATACCTTGTTGCAAAAACACCTCTAAACTTTCAAAATGTTGCATTAGTAACTTGTTTATAAATATATATATGTGTATGTCTATATATATTATATTATATTAAAGTACATAAATGTTAGGTCATAGGTTGAAGTAGATGAGAGGGAGGTAATAAAAGAGGGAGACAATGACCTAACATAACACCTCATTGCCTCCCTCTTTTATAACCTCCCTCTCATCTACTTCAACCTATGACCTAACATTTCTATACTTTCTCTATTTTTCTCTCCTCTTACTCTCCTTCTTGTTAATTGTTTCACCTTTGTTTATTTGATAAAAAAAGGTTCTCTTCATTTAAGGTACATAGATTATAAAGAAAATAAAGTGAACAACGGAAGCACCGCACCAAGGGGAGCTTCAGATTGTTGGGGTTGATGCCTTAAATCTCGTAGGGTCTCATAGTTTGTAATTGTAATGTACACATTTTATTTATGCAATAAAATATATGTGATTTTTATTTCAAAATTAGTTACATTAACCACAAACCAATAAACTAATATCCAATGTTATCTTTGTAGCTTTAATATGTATGTAGAGACATACAGGTGGATCATGTTTAAGTGATAACCTAAATGGTCTATAGTAGAAGTATAAGACTGGATACCTTGTCCTGATGACACTACGCATCACACCCCACCCCAGATCACCCTCTTAGCCTAGGAAAGTGCGTGACTGCAGCAGTTATCAACCATTTGGCTGACATTTACTACCTACTAACTCTTGCAGAATAACTCTGATACCAAAATATACATATATAGCAGAATGTCTTTAGGCCAAACATTTATTAATTCAGAAGCATAACATATTTAGAGTCATTACAACACTAGATTCATAAGTCCCAAGCCCAAAAACCCTAGTCCCTATATGAACAACAGTAACATGTGTACAATATTTACAGTAACCACCTAAACAGATGGGTTACAATTCTCTTTATCCTTTAGTGGCAGAGCAGATGCAGAGCTTATCTTCTGAGGATTTGACCGCTACCTGTGGGGAGGGAAGGAAAACATTTGAAAACGGGGTGAGCTTGCTAGCCTAGTGAGTGACTTAATAAAGATAATTGATTCTCATGCAAAATTTCAATAAAGAGTTTAATTGTAATATAAACTTTCTACAGTACCTTGTACCGCAATATAAACATTTTCCAAGCATAAAGCATATAAAGTTGTTTTAATCATAAAATATTAAAACTTTTTCTCAATTGAGAATAATCCCACTGTGGGTAAAAACAATCCCAACACCAACTGCTAGTCAAGAGAGAACCCTTTTGCTCAATCTCTGACTCTAACTACCTACGTGCACGTGGTCATACTACATACCGTCATACCTTAGGTACTTCTGCTCAGATACCTTCTCAAATGTCCTTCAGTATCGAGCTACTAGGATACCTTCTCAAACGTCCTTCAGTATCCGGTTGGTTTGGTACATTCTCAAACGTCCTCTAGTACCAATAGATACCTTCTCAAATGTCCTTCAGTATCTACTTAGGCAGATACCTTCTCTAATGTCCTTCGGTATCACGTTTTAAGTAAAACTAGTCATAAATGACTTTCTTTAAAGCAAGTAAAGTATAACACATAAAAACATAGCTTTAAAGATACAAACACATGCTGGGTATATTTAACACATATAAATAGCTTTTCAACAAACTTCCCACTCATGGTTCGCTTGGAAATCATTTTATAACTAGTTGGCATAAGAATAATCTTCTTTAAAACATGCTTTCTATAAAACATTATAATTCAAACATTTTAGTCAAAATTTTTTAGTCACTCACCTCGATCGCTTAAGAACTTTTCACTCTAGTAGTTCCTTTTCTACCTCGGGTTCCCTTTTTCACCCCTAGAATCCATATTGAAATTTCAGCTAAGATTACTCATAGTTATAAACATTATTTTAAGATACTCCCTTCTACAAACATATTCTAAAATGTCTCAGAAAGCTTACCCTAAAATATGAGCTTAAAACTCTTCGTGGTTTGGCCAGAATCTCAAAATTTTCAAGACTGGCCCAAGCTTATTCGACAGCCTGACCCTTTTGTCTTCTTCTCAGTTTCCAGCCCGATCAATTCGAGATTTTCTCGGGCATCCCTACCCTGAAAATTAGACTTCAAGAGCTTTTAGGTGGATTTAGAATCACTCCAAAAGCACTAGTAAATTCGGAGAACTCCTCGTCCCAAATTGATACTGCTTTTCAGGCTTCACTGTCCAATGCGTCCTCTTTGAAATTCTATGATCAATGCATGGATTTTGGCCTCAACGCAAGGTTTGCTCAACTCTCCCACTCTTTTTTAATGTATTTTTGAATTATGATCTGAAAATGAAGCCTTTTGGCCCTATTTATAGGCGTCCAAACCTTCTCCAAAGTCGACACCTTCTACTTGGCTGCATGTTCAAGTGTTTCGTCCTCACACCAACAATGCAATTCTTTGATCAACGTAATCTAAGTGTCCTTCTCCTATGTAGCCAACACATGAGCTTCTAATCTGATGGAACCACCTCAAATTCTTAAGGCTTAAGGCTTCCTCCCAAGAAGACACATGATTTGATGATGTTTTCTTGAAGATCTCATCCTTTATATGCATTCAACTCTTGGATGTTCAACGCATAGTCCATAATCAATTCATAGGCTATAATCAATGCATAGCAAGCCAGCTCACTACCATCGCAATCCAACTTAGCCATCGAAAGAGACATCCATCACCAACGCATAGGATGGCCGCTATTCCTCGACGCATGGCTCATTAGGTATCATCGCACGACTTGCTTGGCATGGGCGCATGGTGCTTGGCATAGGCGCTGGCCACTTGACACATGGGCGTGCTATATAGGCGCTGGCCATCGTTCACTTGCTCGGCCGCATGGGCGTTCTCGATCGTATGGACGTGCTCGATAGGGTGCTTCGACGCATGGGTTGTGCACTTGGCATGGCCGCCTGGCGCATAGGCAGAGGCGCTTGGCTGGCCGCTCGACGCATTGGGCAAGGGTGCTTGGCTTCGACCGCTCGATGCATGGGCTGCCTTCCAACGCATGCCTTGCCTACCTTTGTTCCTTCTAATGCATCACCTCCATCTTTCTTCCTTCAACTGCATGCCATCACCAACAACCCTTCCAACGCATCAACACAATCCTTTCAACGCATTGGTCTCTTCTAATGCATCCATTATCTAACGCATCCAACGTATCCAACGCATCCATCATCCAATGCATCCAATATATAAGGTTATATATAATACCATACTACGTACCGTCATACCTTAGGTACTTCTGCTCATATACTTTCTCAAATATCCTTCAGTATCGAGCTACTAGGATACCTTCTCAAATGTCCTTCAGTATTTGGTTGGTTTGGTACCTTCTCAAACGTCCTCCAGTACCAATAGATACCTTCTCAAATGTCCTTTAGTATCTAGTTGGGCGGATACCTTCTCTAATGTCCTTCGGTATCACGTTTTAAGTAAAACTAGTCATAAATGACTTTCTTTAAAGCATGTAAAGTATAACGCATAAAAACATAGCTTTAAAGATACTGACACATGCTGGGTATATTTAACACATATAAATAGCTTTTCAACAAACTTCCTACACATGCATGCGTTTAGAATATAACTCATGGTTTGCTTGGAAATCATTTTGTAAAACTAGCTGGCATGAGAATAATCTTCTTTAAAACATGATTTCTATAAAACATTATAATTTAAACATTTTAGTCAAAATGTTTTAGTCACTCACCTCGATCGCTTAGGAACTTTTCACTCTAGTAGTTCCTTTTCTACCTCGGGTTCCCTTTTTCACCCCTAGAATCCATATTCAAATTTCAACTAAGATTACTTATAGTTCTGAATCTTATTTTGAGATACTCTCTTCTATAAACATATTCTAAAATGTCTCAGAAAGCTTACCCTAAAATATGAGCTTAAAAATTCTCGTGGTTTGGGTGGAATCTCAAAATTTTCAAGACTGGCCCAAGCTTATTCGACAGCCTGACCCTTTTGTCTTCTTCTCAGTTTCCAGCCCGATCCCTTCAAGGATTTTTTCTGACAGCCCTACCTTGAAAACTAGACTTCTAGAGATTTCAGGTGGCTTTAGAATCACTCCAAACGCACTAGTAAATTGGAAGAACTTCTCGTCCCAAGTTGATGCTACTTTCTAGGCTTCACTGTCCAATGCGTCCTCTTTGAAATTCTATGATCAACGCATAGATTTTGGCCTCAACGCAAGGTTTGCTCAACTCTCCCACTCTTTTTAATTTATTTTTGAATTGTGATCTGAAAATGAAGTCTTTTGGCTCTATTTATAGGTGTCCAAACCTTCTCCAAAGTGTCCTACTTGACTGCATGTTCGAGTGTTTCCTCCTCACACCAACAACACAATTCTTTGATCAATGCAATCTAAGTGTCCTTCTTCTATGTAGCCAACACATGAGCTTTCAATCTGATGCAACCACCTCAAATTCTTAAGGCTTAAGGCTTCCTCCCAAGAATACACATGATTTGATGACATTTTCTAGGTGATCTCATCTTTTATATGCGTCTAACTCTTGGATGTTCAACGCATAGTCCATAATCAATGCATAGCCTATAATCAACGCATAAAAAGCCAGTTCACTACCATCGCAATCCAACTTAGCCATCGTAAGAGCCAACCATCACCAACGCATAGGATGGCCGCTCATCCTCGACGCATGGCCCACTAGGTATCATCGCACAGCTTGCTTGGCATGGGCGTATGGTGCTTGACATAGGCGCTGGCCACTCGACGCATGAGCGTGCTGCATAGGCACTGACCATCGCTTGTTTGCTCGGCCACACGGGTGTGCTCGGCAAATTGATGCTCAGCAGGGTGCTTCGACGCATGAGTTGTGCGCTTGGCATGGCCGCTCGGCGCATGGGCAGGGGCTCTTGGCTGGCCGCTCGACGTATTGGGCAAGGACGCTTGGCTTCGACCGCTCGACGCATGGGCTGCCTTCCAACGCATGCCTTGCCTACCTTTGTGCCTTCCAACGTGTCACCTCCATCTTTCTTCCTTCAGCCGCATGCCATCACCAACAACCCTTCCAACGCATCAACACAATCCTTCCAACGCATTGGTCCCTTCCAACGCATCCATCATCCAACGTATCTAATGCATCCAATGCATCCATCATCCAACATATAGGGTTATACTTAGCCAAATTTCCAAAATTTTCCCCAAAAGTCAAACTTCTAAATTTCCTATTTTCTTCTAACTTTTCACCCTTTTTTCTACCATTCCACTATAGTTTCCACATTAACCTACTCACCTCACTGGTCTCAGTAGGGAACATACTAAAGTAGAGAAATTAGGATTCGGGGTTCACACTATGAGTATGACCCGCTTTGTAGATGTTACAATTGTTGTAAAGTGCTACAAATGATCTGATCCTGATCATTTATATGGAGACATGTGAGGGGGGATATTTTATACAAAGGAGTTTGTATAAAACCGAGTTACAAAATGTTTAGTCTCATTATATAATGTCGTTCATAATAGAGACTTTCATTTCACTAGGATGACCATAGGTAACATGACTTGAATCATGAGTGAGTTGTGAACGAGCTTATGAAGGCGGTCCTTCGATTTGTATGAGTGTGAGTGGCCAGATCACCGACTCAACAAGCCTACCATTTTAGGGATTCGTCTAATTGGGAAGCTGGGAATACAACTACACAAGAAGAAATTCACTCATTCCCCAATGTCGAAGCAAGTAGATAAATTGGTCCGTTAATGGTTGATTATGGGGCTTGAACAATGTGGCGTTACACCCTCTCATTGCCTAATAAGGATTAGTCATAATTGGACTATGATTTATTGTTCATTAGAGAGATCAGTGGTACTTAGGGAGTTAGATGTAACTACAGGGGCAGAACGGTAATTTTGATTCAGCTGTACTTACAAGCAGTTTGTGAAGGGTCATCGTACTGTTGACTGATTATATCCAATGAACACAGAAATATATCTGCAGTGCGAATAGTACAACTGACGGTCTTTAGTAGAGTGTTCGACAGTTAACGAATGATGAATAATTTAATTGAACAATTTAATTAAAGGAGTTAAATTAATTATTCATGTACCGTTGGAGCTTCAAGCTACAGGTCCATGAGGTCCCCTCTGTAGCTCAACGGGAATTAATGAGAATCAATTTTTAGATTAATTTGAATTGTTCAAATTAATTGAGAGAATTAATTATATGTGATATAATTAATTTAATCTTATTATATATGATATAATTACTATTATATATATGATACATTGTAATGAAAATTTATTTGTGAGGAAATAAATTTTGAATATGATTCAAATATTAATTATATGTATTATATTTGATTATATGTATTAGAATCTGTAGGTTATGTATTATATTTGATATAACATATAGTTTAATTTATATATATATATATATAAAATATTATAACATAGTTATCATATAAATATATATTAAATTGATTTATTAAAATTAATTAATTAAATTTAATTTATGTTAAAAATCATTTTGGGAGGGAGTTGTTACTCCCTTCCCCTCTTTTCTCTCTAAAGACGTGGTAGTGGAAAGAAAAAGAGAGAAGTTGCTCTTCTTCCTGGTGTGTTCTTCACAAGAGAAAGTGACACAGAAAAGTTATATGAGAAAACCATCTCTTCCTCTCATCTCTCTCAAATCCTTTTTTTTTTTCTAAAATAGTTGAAGCCCACAAAACTTTTAGATTCTTATCTAGAGAATATAGAGAAAACATTCGTGGTGGTGTCCTCACTGACGGTTAGAGGGTTCGAGATTGTTCGTGACAAATTTTGGAGAAGGAATCTGGTGAAGAAGAGTTCTTCAAAGGTAAGGTTTCTTAAACCTTTTCACTTTTCTGCTTTTTTCTATTTTAAAGCATCTTCATTTTTATATTAAATGCATATGTAAAATTTGGGTATTTGGTCCAATCCATGCTTCTGCTCAAGGACCTTCACTGGTTCCTTCACAAACTTATATTTGACTAATTATCGTTTTATTAAGTTTTAAGGAAAGATTTTGATTTTCAAATTTTGTGATTTTGTGGGATTTTATGTTTCAACCTAAAGCTTTAGTTTATATTTTTTTGAAATAAAATTGGTATGAGAATTGGACAAATGGAGAAAAATGAAGGTATTTATGCAAAAAAAGACGATATTATATAATTTATTTTAAAATTAATTATTTTCGAACTCAATAAACTTCAAACAAATTGATCATTATACTAACAGTAGGACCATTTTTAAATTTTTGTTTAGTAAGACTAGGAGTATTAATGCGACTTTTGAAACTTGAACAATATTTTTTAAACAAGTATTAATGGTTTCTGTTTATATATTTATTGTAAGGATATTTTTGAAATAAAATATTAACGATTTTCATTCGAAATTAGCTGTATTCTTGAATTTTTTTTAAAAAAAAATTTAAAAATATTTTTAAAAATTTTGAAAGTTTAATGATATTTTGACACAAAGTGGAGCAATTTGTATAATTTAGCCCAAGCTATATATATCCGTGTGTGCGTGTGTTTGTTGGTTTAAGAAACTAAATAAAAGATTTTACCTCTTCTTCTTTTCACGCCTTAAGCCCCTCAATTGAGCTCTCTCTCAAATCCTCCACGCACAGTCCTACCGCCGCCTGCCGCCGCTTCACTGCTCCACCACCTGTCACCGTCCTTGCACCGATAACTGCGTCGGAACGCTGTGCGTCGTCGATGACTGGATGCTGTCGCTGGTAAATCTCAAACGCCCTCAAAATTTTTGTTGCGTTAGTCTCTCTTTCACATCCACCTTTTCTACACCGTTACTAGTCGCCCACGACCGTCACTGTTGTTCCCTTCTCTGACCAAACCTCCTGCTCTGTTTGTGGGAAGAATTTTGTAAGTTTTAGGGTAGTGGGCTGCGTCTTCATGAAGATTGTCTATACGTTTTTGTTCGTTGTTTTTTTCAATGTATTCTCTTGTTATTTGTACTGATATTTTTACTACAGCACCCAAATTTTCCAGAACATGTCTTATAAAGCTAGCAACATTCACAAAATATTTGGAATTGAGTCCATATCAACGGTTCTTTGCTGTTCGCAGGTGGAAGGAATGGATATTCCTAACTTTTGTGTTGTTCTCTATCACTTTGAGCGTTTATTTATAATAAGTATTCTTTTATGGGAAAAACAAGATTTTGGTGTTTCACCCTTCTCTCAAATTTTTTTATACTAGCTTAGCATTGTGGAGTCTTGGATATTCATAGTATATATATGGAATCATACTATTAGCTAGGAACAAGAATGGTAGATCCGATGATATCCATCTGATTAACTAATAAGGATTTTTAATAATATACCTTGCACATCAAAATACCTGGAAATGAGAAATGTAGATAGGCCGGGGATAATTAAATATATATTTCTCTTGTATAACATGACCCATTCTTTCCAAATTTGCTAGTAAGATTGTTTGTTTCAATAGCTTATAATTTCAGGTTCCACAAAGCAATGTTGATGCCACATGAAGTTCTAATATTGATATTCCTCCACAATTGGTGAATCCAGATGGAATTGAATTGGAAAAGGATTTGAGCAGGTAGTACTTGTTTATTCATTATGCTGGATGGCTAATGATTTCTCTTAATTCATTTAACTTCATACCCTTCTCGATATTGATGGTTTTCCTCTTTTAAGATTTTGGTTTATATTTCGTGTTTCTACATTCTAGTTTACTCTTTTGTAAGATAATGGGCTAAATTTTCATTTGTTAGAACAATTCATTTAAGTGATGCTTATACACTTTTTAGGTAGTTTTGAGAGTTAAAGTGTCGCTTAGGCACTTTTTAGGAACTTTATATGTGTTTTTCAAGGTTAAAATGACATTTATGCACTTTTAGATTGTTCCAGAGTTAAAGTACCACTTAAGAACTTTTTATGGGGTTTTGAGAGTCAAAGCAACATATAACAATCATCAATGAAACATACTTTTTAAATTGTTTTTAGAGTTAAAGTATCATTAGATGTATTTTTCATAGTAAAAAAGACACTTGGCCACATTTTTTTTACTTTTTAGGTAGTTTTGAGAGACGAAGTAACACTTGTGAACCTTTTTGAAGCGTTATATGTAGTTTTGAGAATCAATTGTATTTTATTCTTGTGAAGTCTATTTGAATGTTGAATACAATTTGATGTTTTGATTTTCTTTGAAATGTACACAAATATTTATAGGTTTTGACCAAAAATGTTATGAATAGTCTTGTTCTTGTTGATCAATGGCTTCTAGACTGTTGGTTTCTGGAAATCTGGTAGAGTTTTGCACTTTGATCTTTTGATATATTCACTATTCATTTGATGAGATGTTTCTGAAGGAGTAAAGAAGCTAATTTTTGTTTGTTTGTTCAATCAACCATGATCTTATCTTCCCTTGTACTATTGTTGGCTATTGTGATCAGGTGGTTGTTATTGAAATGGATGCATTTTATCGCCTTTTAGTTTGTCATTTCTTCCTCAAATCTTTTAAGTTCTATACTTGTTAATTTTAAAATGAACCCAGTTTTCTTTGATTTCAGATTATATACCCGTTGATTTTTTTTTAAAAAAAATTATTTTTTAGCATTAAACTCGACAAGTCTTGATGTCACTAATAAGGTACAAGTTTCACTTTTCTTTTTCTTTTTTAAAATTTCAGTTGATTTTTTTGCTCATTAGAGAATCCATACTTCTAACAAAATTGTTTCAGATAATAGGTCAACTTTGAAGAAATATATTCCATTCACGTGTACAAGATTTCCTCGACAGGAGGGGAGATTAATGTTTGTTATTATGATTTTACTTTTATTTGAAAGAAATAACTTTATGGCTTATGTAAGTAGAGTGTAGTAAATTGTTTGAGAAAGTTGTCACTCTTGCTGTTATACCACTCACTTTTGCCATTTGAGTTTTGGAGTATGGTTATTAGATTTATTTGCTTATTACTGTTCTTTATTTTAGATTTCTTATCAACAAGTTTAGGATCATTTTCTTATCATTTTCATGTAAGGTTGTTAAGTTTTATTGTTATAATTTGATTAGTTATTTATGTTCATGATAGTTTTGTTGTTGTATCTTACAAAAGTTTGAAAAGGTTATTTATATGATTATTTTCATGGGGCTTGTAATGTGAGTTTAAACTTATTTTTGTGATTATATTGAGTCTTGTACGCTTAAACTTTCATTTAACCTATGAATATTGTTATCATTTTTTACATTGATGGATTAGGTTGAATTCTAAAATGAATGTTGTGATTTTTATTAGGTCTTGCATAAATCCATTGAAGTAAAGAAACCGTCAAGTAAGTTATTTATATGTGTTTTTTTAGATAGTGCTAACTTTTTTTTTTTGGCACTAATTAGTTTCTTTGTAAATAACTTAACCAAAGTTTGGTTACAAGTTTTCTTGTATATATTTTCTTCGTATAATTGACTAAAATCTTATTGATATATATGAAAGTTTATATTTATGTTTGTGTACATATTTTGTGTCAAAATTGGATGAAATATAAGTGTAATGACATGTGTAAATCAAATAATTATCCATATTATAAGCATTTTTTTTTTTTGAGATTTCACAAATGTCATGAGATGTACTAATGTGACATTTGAATAGTGTCATTAATTGGACTTCAATGACTACAAATAATTGTCAATGTACGAAATTTAATGATGTTTAGAAAATGTTGTAATTAAGGTATTATTAACATTGTAAACATGTCATTATTAAAATTTTTTTGACATATGTTTAGTATCAAGGAAAAAGTTTAATTAATAGAAAAAATCAATTTTAGATCTTTTATTGACAATGATAAAATGTATAGAAAATGATAAAGGATAGATATTAAATGTCAATAAATGTTTATTGAAACATTGACAGAGTTGAAAAGTCACGAAACAATCAATAATGAAAGATAATAATACACTTTTTTTTTATGGTGGATTCGAACTCTAAAAAAAAAAAGTTAAGAAATATGCTAATGACAATTTTTTATAGTCATGAAAATTAGTTTTTGTTGTAATTTTCACATGGAGTTAGATAATTTGTTTGAAGACCTTTCATAATAGATGAATAATTTTAAGAACATAACTACCATAACATATTCCTAAGAAACAATTAAATGGAAAATACTCATTAATGATGATATATTTTGTAATTAATGATTAATAAAAATAAAAAATTAAATGACCAATTGGATAGGTATGAGAGGAGATCGCTATGATCGTTATTGTATCTGTATCAACGAGATGCGACAAAGTGGAATTTTTTAAATAATGTTATTTTAATAATTATTAACAAAAATAGGAAAAAAAATATGTGTTTAAATCGTGTAACCGGTATACGATTACCCCTAAATCGTGTATCTGGTACATGACTTCCTTGACATAGCACGCGCAGACTGCCACATGGACAGTCATGCAGCGTTGACCAGTCCACGATTACCCTAAGTCGTGTATTGGTTACACGACATAGTAGTCTCATAAACCCATGCAACCCCTTCCTCTTCCACCCATCTGAAGTTTTCTCCCTTTCTTCCTCCCTCACAGCTGTTGCTCGCCAACTCCGCTGCCGTTCATTGATCGTTGTCGCCGTCTCCGATCTTCTTGCTGTTACCACCGTGAGCCGATCTACTACCCGCCATCTCCGATCTTCTTACTGTTGTTGTCGTCCGTCTTAGGTAAAATTTTTTTCTTTATTGTTTTCCAATATGTGAATTTGTTCCTAAAAAATAGAGATTGCTTCCATAGATCTATCATTTTGTTTTCATTTGGGTTGATTTAAATGTATGATTCATGGATCTACTATTTTGTTTTTATTTGGGTTAATTTAAGTGTATACTTCATAGATCTTAGATTTGGGTTGAATATTATTATTAATATTATTATTATTATTATTATTATTATGTAATTGGACTGTCGAATTTTTTAGGTTTTTTGGACTGATTTTTTTGGACTATTTTTTTGGGCTATTTTTTGAGTTGACTTCTATTATTTTGTTTTTAGGTTATCATAACTTGGATTATGTTTTTAGGTTATCATACTAGTTGAATATCTATCATTTTGTTTTTAGGTTATCATAACTTGGATTTTTCATTTGAATTTGAGTTGATTTAAGAAAATATTTGGATTTCTTAAAAACAAGAAACAAATTTTTTGTCGTATTAACATAATTTTTTTCAACTATAACAGTTGTAAAAATTTGAGTAAATACGTCGATGCGTCCTGAAGATTTAGTCATTCTTGAACCTGGAAATGATGGAGACAGTGATATTGATGTTGAATTTGATGAATTATTTGGAAATGATAGAAGTGGGGAACATGATCTTAAGTTGGTACCGTCAGATATTTTCACCCAAATAGATTGAAAAAGTACTAATTCAACATGTGAACGAGGGTCAATATTGAAGGAAAGGAGTAGATGTGTAGATAATTATAGTTTAATACAAAAAGAAATGTTATTTAATACTAAAGAAGGTTTACAACTTGCTGTAAAAAAATACTGCGTGACAGAACACTATGAGATTGTTGTAATGGAATCAAATCAAGATATTTGGTATGTGAGATGCAAACAGTTGAAGGATGATTGTGATTGGAGGTTACGGGCATGCCGACATAAAACTCATGGGATGTTTAAATCACCAGATTTGAAGGGGAGCACTCTTGTTTGTATTCAAAATTGACAGCTTGATTCAAATTTTATGAGTATCGAAATCCAAAATATGGTTAGAACTGATCCTAGGATACCTGTGGCCCTACTCCAAGAAGCAATTAAAAAACAATATGGTTATAATGTGGCAAGCATTGATTGCTGTGTTTGATTGGTATTTCCTTCCATCTGATATGCTAGGTACGACTATTTTTGGTCGAGTTTTCTGGTCCTTAGGTCCTGCAAGAGAAGGGTTCAAATATTGTAGACCATTAATCTAGATCGATGGAACTCATGTCTACGGAAATTATAAGGAGAAATTATTGACAACCTTATCTATTGATGCAAACAGCCATATATTTTTCCTTAATTTTGCTATTGTTAAAGGTGAAAATTCGTCCAGTTGGTCATGGTTTTTGTGCGCATTGCATGAATATGTTACCCAACGAGATGGTATGTGCTTATTCTGATAGACATAAGGGCATTCTTGCTGCAATTAACAATGAAAAAATTGGTTGGAGTGAACCTAGAGCGTACCATCGATATTGTCTTCGTCATATTGCTAGTAATTTCAGTACGAAATATAAATCAAAGCAATTGAAAGATTTAGTGTTTAAGGCAGGAAATCAACACCAAAGGCGCAAATTCATTCAGTGCATGAAAGAGTTGAAATAATTGAACTCTAAATGGCTTGAATATTTTTCTAATATTGACCTGGAAAAATGGACCTAATCACATGACGGTGGGTACCGCTATGGGTGGATGACAAGCAATTTAACTGAATATATGAATGGTATTTTCAAATGTGCTAGAATGTTACCAATTACTTCCTTGGTTAGGCTAACATTCTATTGCCCAATACTGCATTTTGAACATCAAAGACAAGAGATTAGTGAAACATTTGACCGTGGGGACATGTATACAGAATATGCCATGAGAAAGCTTAAGAGGTGGGAAAAACAAGCATCTGCACACACAGTGACATCTATTGACAGAGAAACTCAAACTTTTGAAGTACAAATTGGCATAAGTATGATTTCTCCTTATAAAGGACAACACACACAAGTTTTGAGCTTGAAAGAAGGAACTTGTTCCTGTAATAAGTGATAGTCATTCAAGATTCCATGTTCTTATGTAATTGCAGTTTGTAATTACATGCGTTTGACATACATACCTCTTAGTGATGAATGTACAAATTGTCACATTTCAAGCCATGTTATGGAAGTCGCTTCTATCCAATACAACAACCAAATTATTGGCCAGAATTATCATTTATAGAAGTTCGTTCAAATGCAGGAATAGGGTTGGCCAAAAAGTACGTGCATTCATATGAAATGGATTGAGAAAGGCAAGCCAAAAAGTTCGATGTACAATTTGCAAGGGAGAAGGACATAACAAGCGTACTTGTCCACAACTTACATTAAGTGCTTCCTCTTTGGGCCATTGATGACTTTGTTATATAATTATATTTTTTATGATAGATTTAAAATTATAGCACCGTAAGTTCAGTTACAGGCCTCAGGTTATCGTCCACTAAATGTCAGGTATTATTTCATTTATATATTTATTTCGTTATCATTTTATGTAAGAATATAAATTAATTATATTTTTTTATAATTTTAGATGGAGTGGTGTATTAGCTGTCTCTGAACAGTCAGCAAATATGTTGCTAGTATACCGACAAATATTTAACAAACTGATGCACAATCAAGTAACAAATGTATATATAAATGAATATTTAAAACTTTTTAGGTGTATAATTACTTTTTTTTTTGTCAGATTAATTGGGCGTCATACATGCAAGATATTTGGTCATCACAACTTAATTATTGTCGTGTTGGTCAAGACATTTGGTTGACCGTTACCATATAGTAGAGTGGCATTATCCAGATCGTGTGTTGAGACAATTCGGTTTGCGACAAGTGGTACCTTTATTATGTTATACACTCCCGACGCTACACCAAATTGATTTGAGAGGTAAGCACAACCAAGATTTAGGGAGAAATAATAAATGGACCAGCTATATCAGATGACTACTTTTCCTAGTACGATTCAATCACAAAGCAATTTATCACACCTGACGGTGCTTACTATTAAGAGATTTATAATGAGACATTTCCCAAATTTATGATATGAATATTATTTAATATTAATTTTTTCATCGTACAAAATAATTTTATTGAAGATATACAACAATATTCAGTATAACACAATTTACTTGGGTTCAATGTGTGACCAAACATTGATTAACATAGAAAGTATTATTCAACGAACAAGACGACTCAATGTTGCTGACACTGATCGAAGACGTATTCGTTGTAGATGACAACAATAACAGGATGAAGCTAATTTAGAGGGACACGAAGACAACCCCTGTGGGGTAAGCGCCAGGGGTCATTTTTAAATTTCATGTAAACTTCTATTTTGAAATTAAAGAACTAATTTTAAATCTTCTTTAGTATCATGAGATTTTTTTTTTATATATATATATATAATTTTTAGAGAGATATACTACTTAATCAAGTCATTTTTTTTAATATGGGTGCAGAATAATTAAGTTTTATTGCAAATTAAATATATAAGTTTAGCAATGAAGAAATTTGTTAGTTAAAACTTTTAAAATTGTCAATACTTTTCAATCCTACCTATTTTTAAAAATTCTTTCCCATCTACCCCATTTTTGTCCTTAGTTTGAAAAAGCACTATATTGTTGAACTTTCTCCGACAAAGCGTTTGGATCATTGTGCAATGTCCTAATCAAATACCTAGTGGCATGATCAAAGCCGATGATCGTAAATTATGTCCTCCATCACGATCTTGAATGAAACTATCCATGGAATCATGAATTTTGTTGGACGTGGAGAAACATTGGGAACCAAAATAGCTTTGTCGTCCATCAAGAAAAGTGTATGGTTGATTGTTTAAACCTTTGTTTTCCTTTTTGTTACTAAAGAAAACTGAAATTTGGGGTTACTAAAGAAAACCCTAAACCGATATTTGAGCAGAGAGAGAAGCAACAATAAGGATGAGAGATGGGGCTATTAGAAACTCACTTGAAGGCGTATTGATCTTGGATCGGAAGCCCATAAGCAAATGAAAGAAGTTAAATGGGCTATTCTTTGGAAGCGTCACCGGGCCAGCCCAATATTGATGTCAACCGCCTGTTTATTGCAATTTGCTCCGGATGGTACTCGCTATTCTCTACCTATTGCCTTTATGGTTTCAACTGAGGTCACAAGAACATCTTGTAGGATAACTTTTAGCCTTGAGTTGCACAACAGGCACAATTTTTCATTTTTAGATAATATAATACTTAATCAAAAGGAATCAAACCAAATTCTAACTTTAATTTGCTTGACATTCGAAAAATTTCTACCCTAAGTCATGTCTGCCCTTTACTTTTGCAGAGTAATATAGTGTGCTAATACAAACTCTTTTAAGTGTTCCTTTCAACATTCCCTTTTTTGTTATCTTTCCTTTCACAAAAAATGGAGTGGAATTAAATTCGACAAAGCTGTTACGTAATCGACAATTAAAGAATACAAAAACGTAAAAAGATCAACACACAAATATACGTGATTTACTAACGGTGTATTAGCTACATCCATAGTTTTTTTAATACAGCAAAAACAGTACCTCTAAAAGTGAGAGAGTTTATATAGCGGTTCATATTAACAAGACCGCATACAAGGTATTCCAACAAAAACTGTTAGTTATAATTTTCCTATACTTAGGTTCTTCCTGATATTTGGAAGAAGTGATACATTTGCAAGAGAGTTGAATTTTTGCTACAACTACTTTAGATAATCAAAATCGCACAATTCCACCCTAATGCATGCATGATCAAACGAGGAGTTCATAAATGAAAGGACCCATGTCACAGGTCATATATATAATACAGTAGATGGCAAGTGGTTACAAAGAAGAAGAGATAATCAAGGGAGTGGCATGAGGAAATGAACATTCTTTCCCCAACAATAGCAACAACATTTGACTACAAAAACTTAACAAAGTTTAATTAAATTAAAACATCATTTTATCGACATTTTAAGCCTTACTTAAAATACGTCCAAACAAGATTTGTTAGGCTACTATCTTAACGCACCATCAATAATTCTATTATAATAAGTGATATAACGTTGATATCAGATACATGAGCAGTACATTGTTAGTGAAATTTGTACCAACTTTATGATTCTTTGTACTACAGCATACATTTAGATGAATAGTTGCAAGTACACATCCAACTTTATTCTTCATTATGATGCCCTGGACTCAATAAAATAAGCAAAATTTTTTAATCTAGAAAAAACCATTTGATTCTATTGTCAGATTCCATTTTAAAACTTCAGGTAGAAATTAGAATATCATCATTAGAGATGTCCACGGACGAGGTCGGAGATGCCATTCTCCATTTCTGTCCCCGTTTCCCATTTCATTTTCCATGGGATCGGGGCGGAGATTCTCTGGAAAAAAATTTTCCTTGTTACTTTTTTTTTATTTAAAAAAAGTCAATTAATTTAAATCACTAATGTGAGCAAATTTTAATTAAATAATTAAATTTATCATTAAATTATTTATTATGGTTAATTTTGAATGACAATTTGAATTTAAAAACAAATTATTCAAATTGCCCTAAAAAAGCTAATTATTTTTTTTAGTAGAAAGAAATAAGTATAAATCAAATTATTCACATATATACTCTATATTTAAACATATTCATTATCTTTCCCAATAAATAATCAAATATGAAATTTAAATGTAATATTTATATAATAATAATAACAACATATCATTAGATAACTATACTAAATAAATAGTTAGTATCTATTTCCCCCACTCCCCATCCCCATTCCCGTTTAGCTCATGCAAAAAAATTTTCCTCACTCCCTCCCGCATTCCCCTTTTAATTGGGGAATCCCCACCCCGTTTAGGGCGGGCTCCATGGGGCCTGGTCCCAGGGGGAAAATTGGACATCCGTAAAAAAATAAACATCAAAATGTCACTAATATAGATAATAGATATGTTAATTTGTTTGAAAATCATAAAATTTTATTTACTAATTTAATTTTTTTAAATATTTTGTTTTTATAATTTTTTTTTCAGAAATATCCATCGAAATCGACATCACTTCCCTATTGCTAAGATGTCAATATTATTGGATGATGTTATAATAAAAATTTGAATGACTATTGATAAATACCCGCAATTCACAAATGTCCATTTGGTTGGTGTTAATTAATTTTCTTATGGTTACAAAAACAACTGTGACTGAATAGAGTAAGATCAATTAAATAGATTGAGAATAATAATAATGAAAAAGAAGAACTGAAAGAATAACACACAATGATTTTACGTGAAAAACCCCGGGTAAAAACTATAAGCAAAGATAGAAGAATTTCACTATATAAAAATAAGAGTTACAAACTTTTTTCTTATAGAAGAACACCATCTCTTACCAGAACAAACCCTCTCTATTTTATCTCACTCACTTGTTAAAATTTTTTAAGATGGTTTGGAAACCATGAGTCCTCACCTATTCATAACCTGAAGAAACTTGGCCATCAAACAAATCTAATGGCTCCAAATTTTTCTTGATAGATGTGAAGGATCCAATGGCTCCAATTGTCCTACAAACATGTGAAAGATCTGATGGTCATAAATTGATCTCAGACAAAGTGTATGATCCAATAGTCCAAATTTGGCTCCAAGAAATTGAATAATAAATAAGCTTATTGAAAATTTTTGATAATTATCCAACAATCTCTCACTTGGAGATTTGATTGATAATCACACATCACCACACATTCTTTCTACCTTGCCATCTTCATGTTGTTTCTGCTAGGCCATTCGAGAATCGACACCAAATGAACTTGTCAACGTTGACTGTCAAGTAATCTGCTAGGTTTTCTTTTATATGAATTTTATGTATATCCACTATTCCTTCCTCCACTTTCTCTTGAAAGAAGTGGTACTGCATTCAAATATGTTTGGACTTAGCATGGAAAGTTGGATTCTTTGCAAGATACAAGGCACTCTAATTTTCACAAAATAGAGAAATTTTCTCACGTTTATGCTCGTGCTCCTCCAATAGAATTTTTAACCATACCGCTTCTTTACTAGCTTGTGTAGGTGCAACATATTCTACTTCTATTGTTGATGTATCCACAATTGACTGCAATTTATAAACTCAGCTTACAACTTCACTAGCAAAAGTGAAAACATATTCGGTGGTGGATTTGTTTTTATCAAGATCACCTGCAAAATCTGAGTTAACATATCTTTTGACAGTAAAGTCTAATCCTCTATAACACAATGCAACATCTATAGACCCTTTAATGTAGCTAAGGATCCTTTTAACAACATTTAATACTATCGACCAGGATTCAACATACGATTAACAACTCCCACAGGATGTGCAATGTCTGGTCTGGTACAAATCATGGCAAATATTAAACTTTTCACTGCTAATGCATACAGTACTCGAGACATCTCCATCCCCTCTGCTTCACTGCTAGGGCTCATACTAGAGGATATCTTGAAACTAACTAGAAGAGGGGTAGAAATTGACTTATAATCTTGCATGTTGAAGCATCGCAAGACCTTCTTTAGATAATTTTTCTGAGAGAGCCAAATCTTCCTATTATTTTTGTCTCGGCGAATTTGCATCTTCAGATACTTGTTTTCTGGTCCCAAGTCCTTCATTCAAATTCGCTAGCCAACTGAGCCTTTAATTCTTCGATACCGTCTTTTTGGGCCTGTTACCAATATGTCGCCTATATACAATAGTAAGACAATGAAGTCTTTTTCTCCAAACCTCTTAAAATATGCATGAAGAAATTGAATTCCTTGCAAAAGCGTGTGAACGTCGTGCTATGGATAGTCAATTTTTATAACTAAAAAAAAATAGAGAAATAATATAGAGAAATAGGATAAACATTTAAATTATACAACATGCTTTTGAAAGAGAAAAAGATGTGAAGAACTTACCCTTGTAGAATCTTCTTCTTCACGTATTTCCTCTCCACGAAAAGATCCACCCAACAGTCATAAACATCAAACTCCCTCATACGAAAAAAAACCTTTTCCAGAAGCAAGAACAACCACAAACAATAAATGAGACACAACCACTCAATAACTTTGCTATTCTCTAAAATAACCACTAAAAATGTGTGGGTTCTTTGTTATGAAGGGGAGACTTAATTTTTTTTAGAAAGATTTTGTTTCTTTAGAGAATTCTTCTTTGTAGAGGGAAAATTATATCTTGCCTTATGTATTCTCCTTCATGTTAACGAGAGAATGGGTGGGGGAGAGTTGTAATTCCCTCCACCACTACATGGGAGTTATTCTGATTTTTATTAAATTATATATATATATATATAAACTGAATTAATAATGTTGATCCATTGACATTTAATTAATCAACTATTAAATATAACATATTTAATATCTTTGAATCATATTCAAACATCATTATGTCATATAACCTATAGTTTTAATATGAATCTCATGCATATTCATTTCAACTCACAGCTTTATATGAACTCATTCATATAAATAATATTTGAATCTTATCAAATATTTATCTCTCTTTTATTATAAAGTATAATTTTGAATCTCATTTAAAATTAACTTTTTGTTATAATATATATATATATACATTATATTAATTGTATATTATAAAATTAATTTTCTTATTTAATTTGGACAATTTAAATTAATCCAAAACTAATTGATACTTCTTTTAACCCTTAATGAGCTCGAAAGGGGACTTTATAGACCTACAAATTAAAAGATCCAATGATACGAGATTATTTATTTAAACTCTCTAATTAAATTAATCAGCATTTATAAATTGCAAGACACTCCATTAAAGACACAACTGTACTCTTCACACTATAGATATATTTCTGTGTCTATGGATATAACGAATCAACAATAAGCCGACCCTTCACGAATTGCTCATAACTACAACTGAGTCAAATTACCGTTTTATCCATGTGGTTACATCTAACTCCTTAGGTACCACTGATCCCTCTAATGAACAAACAGTTTATAGTCCAACTATAAACTAATCCCTCTCGGACCAATGAGAGGGTGATGCCTCATTGTTCAAAGCCTGGAATCAGCTATTAAGTGAGCAATCCACCTACTTACTCTCAAGAAGGGAAAGAGTGAATCCATCTTGTGTAGCTGTGTTTCTAACTCCTTACTCAAACAAATCCCAAAAATGGTAGGTTTTCAACTCCGTATCTGGCACTTGTATGTCAACTACATACTTGTTTAAGTTATATAAAATAACACTAGATCTTAGTTTATTGGAATGGGTTAATGCAAACTTGATTTCGAATAAAATAACATTTTATTTTATCAAATAAATAATTCGTGTACAAAATTTACAAACTACGAAACTCATGAGATTTAGGGTATCAACCCTACAATCTCCCTCTTGTCTTAAAGCTAGTGGAGTGTACAATACAAAATATAAAATATAGTAAAGTACACAATACAATAAACGAGGGCGTACACTATACCAAGTAACATCTTCCACTTACCCTAGATAAGATGATGCATGTCCCTAAGCCTCACACTCTCCAAGTGATCCAAAAAACTTTACCTGAGAGAGCTATAAATGAATAAAAAACATTGTGCTCCGAAGCAATATTTGTGACAATCACGTCTCCTCGATGCACAATCTCCAGGATGAGATGGTATTTGCGCTTAATGTGCTTTCCTCTCTTGTGGCTCCTAGGCTCTTTGGAATTTGCCACAATATCACTATTATCATAATAAAGGGTGATGGAATTTGACATGTCAGGAACAACTTCCAGGTTTGTAAAAAAATTCCTGAGTCATATAGTCTCCTTGGTAGCTTCATAAGTAGCTACATACTCTGCCTCCATGATAGAGTTAGCAATGCAACCTTGCTTTGTGCTCCGCTAAACTATAGCTCATCCGTTAAGTGTAAACACTAATCTTGATGTATATTTCTTAGAATCCTTATTAGTCTGAAAATCAGAGGTATCTTATAAGGATCAAATCCTAAGCCCCATATATAAACATGTAATCCTCGTTCTTCGATGATACTTGAGGATGGTCTTAACTGAATTCTAGTGATCAAATCCTGGACTAGACTGATATCTACTGACAATCCCTACTGCATAGCAAATGTCAAACCTTGTATACAACATGAAAACCATAAAGTTGCCCATAGTCGATGCATAAGGAATCCATCTCATTTCCTCATCCTCTTGACGAATCGTAAGAAACTATTCCTTAGACAATACAATTCCATGCCTGAAAGGTAATAAACCCTTCTTGAAATTGTGCATCGAACTGACAAGTATCTTGTCAATATACGATACCTGAGACAAAGCCAACATTTTTTTTCTTACGATCCCTGATAATCTAGATCCTTAGAACAAACTGCATCTCACCCAAATATTTCATTTGGAATTGGGTGACCAACCATTTCTTTACATTTGTCAGTAAACCTACATCATTCCCAATGAGTAGGATATCATCCATCAAGATGCTTGTTTCAATTCATAAATGGATTGATTGAGCTTGCAAACAACCATCCTTCAGGGGGACACTCCCAGGGTGCCATGAGGCGATGCACTAAAACTTTACCCAACCTAATGAGAGAGATCGAGGGATATGTTGTCACACGTTCCGCTCCCACTTACTATGAACATTCTCTCTATTCACCTTGTTATTGACCTATCCAATTGCAATCCATAGGGGGACACTCCCAAGATGCCGCGAGGTCGAGGATAGATCTCACGGTGTGAATTTTTTAGGGAGAAACATGTAGAGATAAAGTGAAGTATCATATACCCCAATTACCTCCCACTGAATGTTCTACCTAGGGATTCATTAACTTAGAAAATCCGACTACTGATTTTAACTAAGTGGTTTGTTTAATTTTCTAAATAACAACACTTGCTTTTGATGATTAAACAAGTTTGATTCAAGTCTTATTAAACACTCTAAAATACTTTCATCAAATTTGCATGCATATAAAAAATCTATCTAATTCACCTTTCCAAATAGGTTCCCAAGTAGGGGTACGACGTTTCCATCGACTTAAGTACCCCAGCCTAGCCAAAACCAACCTTAGCCAAAAGGTCCCTTATAGATATATTTGTTACATATTTAATCTTTTATTAGTCAATTTAATCGTATTAAACCGAATAAAAAGATTAAACCTAGGTTTTTAATCTTATTAGAAACATGATCTTAGATCTATCTCGATCAAATTTTAAAACTCTTTTAAAACATGATTAAAGCGTAAGGTGTGCATGTAACTCTTTATTATTGATTTTAATTCTAATTACATTAATTATAACTATTATAAAGAATGAAAAAATTAAAACCATACACATTGCTAATCTAGACATTCAAAAGGTATTTATAACTTTTATAAATAAACCTAAGTGTCATGCTTCATGCACTGTTCATTCATTACTAATATATATCACTTTTATATAAACCAAGTAATGAACTAAGCATACACTCCATGCTAACATACAACCTTATATTATTGAAGGAAATCGAACGTGAGGATTTCCATGAGCAGCGGAAGGATCGTTCTAAATTTCAATCGTATATGAACATTCATAATTACAGTACACAAACGGAAACAATAGGCTATGCGCAAATTGAAATTACAGCATGCTTTTCTAAAGATCAGGGATATAACAAACATACCTTTGAAGACTCATCTTCAACACCTTTGATCATGAACGCTCGTTCACAGCAACACAACAACACTTGAATGCTCGTACACCACGACCGCAACACCACACGATCAACAAAGCACTCAAACACTACGATCTTCAAGATCACGAACACCGGAACACCACGAATGGCCTCCAAAGAACATCGACTGTGTCGAGTTGAGTATGACACCACCAAAAAGGTTACCTTGGTATTCTCGGTGTGAGAATCTAGAATGTGGGCTCTGTGTGGACTTAGTTAGAGAAAGAGACCAGAGGAGAACAATCGTGCAAACAATTGAGCAAATGGGAGATGTCAATGCCTATCGTATAGGACGATGCCCAACCGTTTAACAAAAGCTATGAGATCGTCTAGCTAAAGCTATACGATCGTTTAGCTAATCGGCTAGTTGAGTGTCTATCGTATAGAAACACTCCACGATCCTCTAGTCTCTCCAAGCTGTCGTTTAGTAAATATTATTTACTTGACAACCTTTCCGTGAGAGCTTTCCGAGAATGGAAATCTTAAATCAACAACATTACTAAAATTAGGAAAACATTTTTCCTTTTATCTCATGGTTACCATGAAACCACCAATAACCTTCCACTCAATTGGTTATTAGAGAAAAAGAGATAACTATCCAATAATTAATATTATTATAAATATAAATGATAACCAACTTAGCATACTATATTTATAGCCTATAGTTTTAATATTTCATCTCATGAAACATATAAACCATAGCTCTTTTTCTATTCCATGGTTCTTAATGTAAATCTCATTTACATTAATCCTCTATTTGATTTATCTCATAGATCATACCGATCATATCATATATAATCGAATTACCTCTTGTCAATTTGAAAATTTCAAATCAACACCAAAACTGATTCTCAACTTGAATCCATTGAGCTACCAAAGGGACCTTATGAACCTATAGCTCGAAGCTCCAACGGTACGTGAATAACTAACTAAACTCTTTAGTCACGGGATCTACCATCCATTAACTGCCAGGTACTCCACTAAAGACCGACAGCTAAACTCTCCTTACTACAGATATATATGAGTCCATCTTAACCAATACAGTGCGATAACCCTTCACAGATCGCTCGTAAATACAGTTCGGCCAATAACCGTTATGCCCTTATAGTTACTTCTAACTCCTTTAGTACCACTAATCCCTCTAATGAACATAAGTCATAGTCCTACTATGACTGAGTCCTCTCTTCCAAAGAGAAGCTGTGGCCACTATGTTCAAGTCCCAAAATCAGTCCTTAAGGGAGCAATCTATCTACTTACCCCTACTTTGGGAAAGGAGTGAATTTCATCTTGTGTAACTGAGTTGCCAGCTCCCAAATTAGACAAGTCCTAAAAAAGGTAGGCATGTTGAGTAGGCAATCTGGCCACTCTCACCTATACTAATCAAAGGATCGCCCTCAAAGGCAGAAGTTCCCAAAACACTCAGGATTAATGTCATGTCACCTATGGTCATTTAGGTGAGATGTAAGTCTCCAATATCAACGACGTTATATAAAAAGACGAATCATCTAATAGTTCGGTCTTATAAAAACTCTTTGTATAGGACACTCTTGCTCGCATGCCTCCACATGAATGGTCAGGATCTACTATCTGTAGTAGTTCACAACACTTGCAATCCTCTACAAAGCGGGCCATATCCGTAGTGTCACCAGGATCATGTATCTCACCTTAATCCTTATACTTGAAATAACACTTATTTTATTCATAACAATGTGTATATTACAAACAACGAGACTTCGGGAGAATTAGGACACCAATCACAATAATCTCTCACTTGTTTCAATGTCTCGGGAGACTAATGTACAATACAATAAAAAAACATGTATAATATACAATAAACTAGGGCATACCCTAGTATCATTTCCCTTTGCCCTAGACAAGATACCGCATGTCCCGCACACTCAGACTTTTCAGGTGACCCTCGAACACTTTAGTCGTGAGAGCCTTTGTAAAGGTATAAGCAACGTTGTGCTCCGACGTGATCTTCGTGACTATCACATCACCGCGATCAAATGGTATTTTTGCTTTATATGCTTTCCCCGACGATGACTCTGAGGCTTCTTCGAATTTGCCACAGCCCCGCTGTTATCACAATAAAGAGTGATAAAAAAAATCCACATTCGGAACAACTTCCAAATCTGAAAGGAATTTCCTCAGCCAAACAGCCTTCTTAGCTACTTCACAAGCGGCTACGTATTTGGCTTCCATAGTGAAGTCCGCGATGCATCCTTGCTTGATGCTTCGCCATACTAAAGCCCCTCTATTCAGAGTGAAAACTGACCCGATGTCGATTTACAGAATCTCTATTGGTCTGAAAGTCAGAGTCTATGTATCCTGTAAGGATTAGATCCTTATCTCTATACACGAGTATGTAGTCCCTCGTTCTTCGAAGATACTTGAGGATTGTCTTGACCCCTGTCTAGTGATCAAATCCTGGATTAGACTGATATTGATTGAAAATCCCTACTGCATAGTAAATGTTGGGTCTGGTACACAACAAGCTTCCTACAGCTGAAGCATAGGGAATCCGTCTCATCTCCTCAACCTCTTGAGGTGTCTTAGAACACTGATCCTTAGACAAAATGATTCCATGCCTAAAGGGTAACAAAGCTCTCTTGGAATCTTGCATCTTATACCTGATCAACATTTGATCGATGTACGATGCTTGAGATAAGGCTAACCTCTTGTTCTTACGATCCCGAATGATCTGGATCCTTAGAACATACTGTGCCTTGCCCAAATCTTTCATTTGGAATTGGGCAGCTAGCTACTTCTTGATGTCAGTCAGATACCCAATATCATTTTCAATGAGTAGGATATCATCCACATATAGTACCAGGAAAGCTACTGAGCTGTTGATGACCTTCTTGTAGACACAAGACTCATCAACGTTCTGATCAAAGCCAAACGATTTGATTGCACTGTCAAATCTAATGTTCCACGATCTATATGCTTGTTTCAGCCCATAAATGGACCTATTAAGCTTGCAAACGTTTTGCTCTTGATCTGGAACTACGAACCCCTCTGGTGAGTCATAGATGGTCTCCTCAAGATTACCATTAAGAAAGGCAGTTTTGACGTCCATTTTCCATATCTCATAATCATAAAATGTCGCTATGGACAAAAGTATCCCGATAGACTTGAGCATGATAACAGGTGAGAAAGTTTCCTCATAGTTAACTCCCTCAACCTAGGTATAACACTTTGCCACGAGTTTAGCCTTAAAGGTTTGCACCTTTCCATCTACACCTCTCTTTCGCTTATAGATCCACTTACACCCAATAGGTCTTACCTCATCAGGTGAATCTACGAGCTCCCAGACGTTATTGAAGTACATAAACCCCATCTCCTAGTTCATGGTGTTAATCCATTCATCCTTGTCAACATCCTCCATTGCTTTCTTAAAAGATAATGGATCCTCGACTCCATCATTAGAAATGAAGTTCTAGGGTTCAGTTAAACCCATGTAAGGATCCGGTGGGTTCATAGCCCTCCCACTACGTCGAGGCAGTCTCAACTCTTAATCTGGTTGACTAGATGCACCGACCTCAACAACTCTTGTTGATCTGTCAGTTTGTTCAACAACTCTTGTTAAACCCTCAGTAGTCTCAGTCTCACTAGAAATCTCACGTATAATAAGCTTACTTCATGGCTTATGATCCCTCATGAGGTCTTCTTTCAAGAAGATCGCATTTGTAGAAACAAACACTTTGTTCTCACTCGGAACATAGAAGTATCCGTCCCTCATTTCTTTGGGGTAGCCTACATAGAGGTAAAATTTTGAACGCAGTTCCAACTTCTTAGGGTTAGTCACAAGCACATGTGTCGAACATCCCTAAATCCTGAAGTGGCGTAAACTACCTTTACGGCCTCTCCACAACTCAAAAGGTGTTTCAAAAACACTTTTCGAGGGAACGTTGTTCAAAATATAGCAAGCAGTCTCCACTGCAAAACCCCAAAACAAGTCTGGAAGATGAGCATAACTCATCATAGACCGAACCATGTCCAACAAGGTTATGTTTCTCCTTTCTGATACACCATTCTGCTGAAGTGTACTGGGGCCGAGAGTTAGGATGCAATCCCATGTTCTATTATATAGTTCTGAAATTGGAGGTACATATACTTTCCACTACGATCAGATCATAGTGTTTTTATCTTCTTACCTAACAAGTTTTCAACTTTAGCCTTATACTCCTTGAACTTGTCAAGGGCTTTAGACTTACGTTGCATTAGGTAGAGATACCCGTACCTTGAATAATCATCTATAAAAGTGATGAAATATTCATACCCACCTCGATCTATAACACTCATCGGACCACAGAGATCAGAATGTACAAATTCCAAGGCTTTCTTGGCTCTGTAACCTTTTCTAGTAAAAGGTCGTTTGGTCATCTTTCCTTCGAGGCATGATTCACACATTGACAAGGAGTTTTCTTCTAAACTCTTTAGAAGTCCACTTTTCACCAACTGCTCAATCCAATTGAGGTTGATATGACCTAACCTTAGATGCCAAAGATGGGCGTTTTTCTTAGGAGAAACCTTTGGTCTTTTGGCTATTGTTGCCGTACTGAATATTTCAGTATTAAACAAGGCTTTTATGACTAACGACCTTAGTACATACAAGTTACTTTCCATTGAATCAAAACCAATCTCCATTCCATTCTTAAAAATAAATACTTTATTCTCAGAAAAGAAGATGGTATACCCTTATCAATGATACAAGAAATTGAGATTAAGTTCCTCTTAATATGAAGAACTACGAAAACATTATCCAGTAACAGATAACATTTCTTGTCCAAAAATAACTTCAACTTGCCTACAGCAACAACTGAAACAACCTCACCAATACCGACTGAAAGAGTCATCTCTCCCCGTGGCAACGTTTTCCAGGAACTGAATCCTTGTTAAGAGGAACTGACATGGTTGGTAGCACCCGAATCTAGGATCCAGGCAGAATCATCATTCTCTACCAAACACGTCTCCAAGACCAATAAATCAGATTTACTATCTTTAGACATCCTCCTCTTTTGGAGAGTAGTGGGATCAATATCAGAACCTAAATAAGCTCCAAGTTCCATTTCAGAGAACACTTCTCTTCCATGAACCTCAATAGAGTCAGCAACAATTGTTTCCTCTTCCTGGAGTTTAATTTGGGAACTGGTACTACTGGTTTTGTCATCCATCCCTCAATGCTTGAAAAGTAAGAACTGATGTTCAAATAAATCTTGCAACGAGTCCATGATCTCGCGTGCAATGACCATGTTCTCAACCCTTTTGTCCAAAGCATCAGGTATGCTAGCCAATATGTGAAGTCAAGCCAATGAATTAGCCTTCATCCACACATCATATGCATTGCGAACACTTCGCGGTGCATCAAGGGTTGGGACTTGAGGACATTCCTCAACTATGACAAATTCGAGGTCGTTTACCACAAAAAACGTTTTACATGACTTTTTCCACTGTATGTATTCGGTCAAATTAAAGGCTTTAAACGGAAATACTAATAAGTTGCTGAAAACAAAAACACATTGACCTACGTTAGGTTTGAAGTAAATACCCGTTGAAAAACAAACAACATCCAATAAGGTTTAGAAAAACTAACATGAACCCCGTGTGACATCTAGTTTCGCAATGACGCTTCAAAGATTTAGGACAAAAACCGCCAAAGGAAGGTCAATTATCCCTTCTCTGAATTGAGAAATTCTGAACCAGTCATTAATACCAGAACAACTCTTACTCTTATAACGACTAGCCATCATTGATTTGGTCAAGAGATCATTAACTTACTTAACAACCTCCCGTAAGTGTGACCCACCATTTTAGGCCCTAGAGATCCGCACCAAGCAGTCAGGGAAAATATCCAATTTGGGTAAAACCTAAAGCGACTCTATCCATTTCTGAAGTTCACCTTGATTTTGACCAACTGCACAAAACCCATCTGAAGGGGGACGCACCTAAGGTTCCACGAGGGAGTACAAAATGATCTCATGATGTGAACTACTGATAGAGACCGAACGACGTGTTGACACACACCCTTTACCCACTTACTATAAACACTCTCCCCGTCCACCTTGATATAGACTCATGCAAACACCATCCGAATAGGGATGCCCCCAGGGCACCACGAGGCCAAGCATGAATCTCACGGTGTGGACATTTAGGAAGAAACATGAGTGGAATCATTGACATATCAGATACATCTCTTTACTGAGTATTTTATAACCTAGGGTTTAGTTTACTTAGAAAAAACACGGCTGATTTTAACTAAGTCATTTTTTAGGTTTGCCCAAAAGTAAATTTTACCTTGGATAGTTGAAACAACTTTTGATCATCATCCATTAAACTCTTTAACGTAGTCTTTGACCAATTGTCGCATGCTTGTAGAAAATCTATCTAATTCACCTTTCCAGGTAGGTTCCCAGGTAGGGGTGTTTCGTTTCCATCAGCTTAAGAACCCCAACCTAGATAGAACCCGTCTTAGACAAAAGGTCCCTTATAGATAGATTTAATACAATTTTAATCTTTTATGCCAACTAATTTAATCCTATTAAACCGATTTAAAAAGATTAAACTAGGTTACTAATCTCATTAGAACCTTTTGAACTTAGGTCTATCTCAATCCAATTTTAAAACCCTTTTAAAACATGAGTTCACCCTAAGTCTGCATACAACTCTTTCTTATCGATTTTAGTTCTAATTTCCTTTATAACACTTATAACGGAAACAACCAAAAACGAACACAATGCTAAGCAAACACATGAAAGACATTCATAACGTTTATAAATAGCCTAAGTGTCATGCTCCATGCATTGCTCATTCATTGCTAACTTTTTATATAACTCTTATACAAACAAGCAACGAATCAAGCACAATATGCTTTCATACACCCTTATACTATAACGCTTATAATATAAAGATGATGCATGATAATGCTCATTGCATGCACAAATATAACTCTTATATTTCATGATGCATGCGCATGTTTTCATGTAATTTCTTCATGCAATATTATAACTTTCATAATACATGATGCATGAATAATTGCACAACCTAAGGTGGGTTTTTAATATATATGTCAAATATTTTTCCATATAAACACCATACATCACATGTATAATAAACAAATGTTGATGAACCGGGAAAAATTGCCACAAATCCTCAAAAAAAAAAAAAAAAAAGAAGCTAACTATTACAAAATCAAGGAGTCTCCAGTTGAAATAGGAGAACTAGGTATTGAACCGTCTGGGTGAAGCAACGCGTCTCCACTGATGGTGTACCAAACTTCCTTGCGATCGTCTACACGAAAGAAAAAACGCTTTGCTAAATTGTCTACCAACGTTCCTAGAGCTAAACGATCGTTTAGCAATAATCGTGTACGTTTTATTATGCGATAAAGTAGAAGTATGCGATCGTGCAGCGTGCTCCGCAACGCAAGCCTGATACGATCGTCTAAACGACTACGATGCGATAAAGCACGATCTTCTAAATGACGCTGAGCAAGCGCCTTCGTATCATATACCGCATGATCGTGTAGGTAGTGGCTATGTGATGAGCATGTCAACTACACAATCGTCTAGCGCGCGCCTTCTTCTAAACGATGAGCATCAAATGCTCTCACTACAATNCTACACAATCGTCTAGCGCGCGCCTTCTTCTAAACGATGAGCATCAAATGCTCTCACTACAATCATCTATCTCCAGCATCTCCATGATCGAGCAACCAACGCTACGCGATAGAGTAACGAATTACCCCATCATTTAGCATTAGCTAAATGATCATTTAGTAAATACTACACGATCGTATATAAAAATCTACACAATCGTTTAGTTAAATCCCAATGATCATTTACCTGAGGCTACACGACACGACCAACTCTTGGTTTTCTTCTTCACTGAGAACTGCATCTCCATGCTTCGAAACTTCATCATGACCGACTCGACTAACTCAAACATTTTGAATTACAAACTTGATAGCATGTTAATTACACCCAAAAACACAGGGGCCCTTATAAATGAACACTTTGTAATTTAAAGAAAGCTTTAAACAGAGGTAATTAACTCGTAAACATTCATCAACGCCATCCACAAACGCATTTAACAATTAAACGCAATGCAGAAAGACCCACCATGACTGTAAAAGAAGTTCAAAACAGAAGTGGAATTTGGAATATTAGAACAACTTGGCTTTGATACCAATTGAAGGAAATCGGACGTGAGGATTTCCATGAGCAGTGAAAGGATCGTTCCAAATTTCAATCATATACGAACATTCACAATTACAGTACACAAACAGAAACAATAGTATGCGCAAATAAAAAATACAACATGCTTTTCTAAAGATCAAGGGATAGAACAAACATACCTTTGAAGACTTATCTTTAACACCCTTGATCATGAATGCTCGTTCACAGCAACACGACAACACTCGAATGCTCGTACACCACGACCGGAACATCGCACAATCAACAAAGCACTTAAACACTACGATCTCCAAGATCATGAACACCGCGATCACCACGAACGGCCTCCACAGAACGTCGACTATGTCGAGTTAAGTATGACACCACCAAAAAGGTTACCTTGGTATTCCCGGTGTGAGAATCTAAAGTATGGGCTCTGTGTGGACTTGGTTAGAGGAAGAGACTGGAGGAGAACAATCGTGTAAACGATTGAGCAAGTGGAAGATGTCAAAGCCTATCGTATAGGACAATGCCCAATCGTTTAACAAAAGCTATACGACCGTCTAGCTAAAGTTATGCGATCGTTTAGCTAATCGGCTAGTTGAGTGTCTATCGTATAGAAACACTCCACGATCGTCTAGTCTCTCCAAGCTGTCGTTTAGTAAATCTTATTTACTTGACAACCTTTCCGTGAGAGCTTTCCGAGAATGGAAATCTTAAATCAACAACATTACTAAAATTAGGAAAACATTTTTCCTTTTATCTCATGGTTACCATGAAACCACCAATAACCTTCCACTCAATTGGTTATTAGAGAAAAAGAGATAACTATCCAATAATTAATATTATTATAAATATAAATGATAACCAACTTAGCATACTATATTTATAGCCTATAGTTTTAATATTTCATCTCATGAAACGTATAAGCCATAGCTATTTTTCTATTCCATGGTTCTTAATGTAAATCTCATTTACATTAATCCTCCATTTGATTTATTTTATACATCATACCGATCATATCATATATAATCGAATTACCTCTTGTCAATTAAACATTTAAAATCAACACCAAGAACTGATTCTCAACTTGAATCCATTGAGCTACCAAGGGGACCTTATAGACCTATAGCTCGAAGCTCCAACGGTACGTGAATAACTGACTGAACTCTTTAGTCACGGGATCCTCCATCCATTAACTGTTAGGCACTCCATTAAAGATCGACAACTGAACTCTTCTTACTACAGATATATTATGTGTCCATCTTAACCAATCAACAGTGCGATAACCCTTCACAGATCGCTCATAAGTACAGCTCGGCCGATAACCGTTGTGCCCCTATAGTTACATCTAACTTCTTAAGTACCACTGATCCCTCGAATGAACCTAATTCATAGTCCTACTATGACTGAATTCTCTCTTCTAAAGAGAAGCTGTAGCAACTATGTTCAAGCCCCTGAATCAGCCCTTAAAGGAGCAATCTATCTACTTAACCCTACTTCGGGAAAGGAGTGAATTTCATCTTGTGTAATTTAGTTCTCAGCTTCGAAATTAGACAAGTCCCCAAAAAGGTAGGCATGTTGAGTTGGCAATATAGCCACTCTCACCCATACTAATCAAAGGACCGCCCTCAAAGGCAAAAGTTCCCAAAACACTCAGGATTGGGGTCATGTCATCTATGGTCATTTAGGTGAGATGTATGTCTTCAGTATCAACGACGTTATATATAGAGATGAATCATCTCGTGGTCTGATCTTATACAAACTCTTTGTATAGGACACCCCTGCTCGCATATCTCCACATGAATGGTCAGAATCTACCATCTATAGTAGTTCACAATACTTGCAAATCTCTACAAAGCGGGCCGTATCTGTAGTGTCACCAGGATCAGGTATCTTACCTTAATCCTTATACTACAAACCTATTTATGTCATCACTTAAGGCATGATTCACTTGTATATCTTATATACATGCTTAAGTTTACATATAATAACTATGGAACTTTGTTCATTGGATATGAGTAAATGCCAGAATGAAATAACACTTATTTTATTCATAACAATGTTATTACAAACAACGAGACACTGGGAAAATTAAGACACCAATCCCAACAATTATAACATTAATAATATAGATGATGCATGAAGATGCTTTAATGCATTCATATATTATAACTCTTATATTATATGATGCATGAACATGCTTTAGAATAATTTAATCATGCAAACTACTATATTATAACACTTATAATATAAAGACGATGCATGAATAAAATGCATAACCTATGGTGGGTTTTAAAACTATATGACATACATTATGGTATATAATATAAACATACATCACATGCACAGTTAATAAAAGTTGATGGACCGGGATAACTTGTCTCAAAGCCGCAAAAAAAATTCTAAACTATTACAAAAGTTGGATTCAAATTGTTCGAAAAAGTGAACCAGGTATTGAATCATCCGCCTTGAAGCCTGGTCACTTGATCGTGTAGCAAATCCTTTAGATCGTCGAGTCACGCACGTCGAGTATAAACGATCGTGTAGCAATGATCACGTGGCTTAGGACTATGCGATGAGTATGAAAGCCCATGCGATCGTCCAACGCGCTTTGAGTAACACATGCCATGCGATCGTGTAGCTAACGATTATGTGATGAGCATGAAAGTCTACACGATCTAGTAGCAAATGTCAAGTATCGTATACTATTCGATCGTGTAGCTACCGACTATGCAATGAGCATGATAGGCTACATGATCGCTTAGCGCAAATGCCTTGCGTCGAGTCTAAAATACTATGCAATTGTTTACCCCTGATCGTCTACGGGATCATGCAGCCAACGCAACACGATCGAGTAAACCTTTTACACGGTCGCGTAGCATTAGCTATGCGATTGCTTAGAAAACACTACACGATTGAGTAGAACATTTCTACACGAATGCATAGCCAAATCTAAACGATTGTCTAGCTTGAGCTACACAATACGGCCATCGTTTCGTCTTCTCCATCAAAGCGAACTGCAACTCTTTGTGTCTGAAGCTTTTTCACGAACGACTCAAAACCTTAAAATGAATACACACTCAATTGCAAGCAATTATGTCCAAAAACGCAAGGGCACTTACAAATTAACTTTTGCAAAAGTAAATGAAAGCATTAAACAGAGACAATTATCCCGAAATTATCCATCAACAACATCTACAAACATTTAACACTTAAAAACATTACAGAAACTTAAAACCCATCAAATTGTAAACGAAAGTCAATACAACAAATGGAATTTGGAAATTAGAATACAACCTGGCTTTGATACCAATTGAAGGAACTCCGTTTACAGAGAACCTTTGAGCGGAAGCAGATCGTCCAAATTCCATTGTGAATGAACTCATACATTTACAGTCATACAGAACAGATTATGCATAAAACTTAAATTACAACATGCTTTTGAAATAAAAACAAAGGCTGAGAGATTATACCTTTGAAGAATCATTCTTCAAGTTAATCCCTCGATCGTACTCATTCACGAACGCAACGAACAACTCGAACACCTTTGAAGAGCAATAAGCAGTAACTCAATCCTCAAACAAAATAGGGACACTACCACTTGGATACCTTGGTATTCTCGATGTGAGAATCCAGGAGTTGTGGGCTCTGGCTAATTTTGGTTAGAGGGGAAGTTTTGAGTTTGAGAAGGAAGACGATCGAGTAGACGAACAACACTATCGTGTAAACGAAGAAGTCTATCGTATAGACAATG
The DNA here is from genome assembly GCF_009727055.1 of Benincasa hispida. Taxonomy (NCBI): domain Eukaryota; kingdom Viridiplantae; phylum Streptophyta; class Magnoliopsida; order Cucurbitales; family Cucurbitaceae; genus Benincasa; species Benincasa hispida. The sequence goes on along the minus strand of NC_052355.1, from coordinate 41,246,008 downwards.
TAACTCGATCGTTTAGTCTTTAAAGAGATCGTATAGTAAGACTTTCTTACTCAATTGTTAAAATGCTTGTTTCTCGTTCACTTATCCTTTGGAATAAAACAATTTTATTTATCTCAACTTGCCATAAAACTAAATAACTACCCACTAATGATGGTTATGGAGAAAAAGAATTTAATTATCAAATAATTAATAAATATAAATAAATATGATAACTAACTTATCATATTATATTTATAACCTATAGTTTTAATATTGCATCATATACAATATATAAATTATAGTTCTTTTTCTCTATTTTATCATCATTTATATAAATCATATTTATATTAAATTTAATAAACTATGAATCTATTTCATAGAAAATATATTTGAATCATATTCAAATATTATTTCTCCAAATAAACAATAATGTATCAAATATATTATATCAATTATATCATATATAATTTAATTAATTTAATTATATCATATATAATCAAATTCTCTCTTGTTAATTTGAACATTTCAAATTAATCCAAAAACTGATTCTCAACTTAAATCCATTAAGCTACCAAGGCGACCTTATGGACCTGTAGCTTGAAGCTCCAATGGTACGTGAATAACTGATGAATAACTGATTAAACTCTTTAATCACATTATCCACCATCCTTAACTGTCGGGCACTCCACTAAAGGCCGATAGCTGCACTCTTCACACTACAGATATATTTCTGTGTCCATTGGATATAACCAATCAACAGTATGATGACGCTTCACAAATTGCTCGTAAGTACAGCTAGGCCCATCGTTTTGTCCTTATAGTTACATCTAACTTCTTAAGTACCACTGATCCCTCTAATGAACAATAGATCATAGTCCCATTATGAATAAACCGTTCTCGAGCCAAGAGAAGGTGTGGTGCCACATTGTTCAAGACCTGAAATCAGCCCTTAAGGGAGCAATTTATCTACTTATCCCTACTTCGAGAAAGGAGTGAATTCCATCTTGTGTAGCTGAGTTCCCAGTTCCCCAATCATACGAATTCCCAAATTGGTAGGCTTGTTGAGTCGGCGATCTGGCCACTCTCACCCATTCAAATCAAAGGACCGCCCTCATAGGCTGGAGTTCACAACTCACTCAGGATTAAGGTCAGTTACCTATGGTCATCTTAGTGAAATGAAAGTTTCAATTATGAACGACGTGATATAACGAGACTAAACATTTCATGGTCCGGTCTTATACAAATTTCTTTATGTAGAATATCCCCACTCGCATGTCTAATACATGAATGATCAGGATCAGATCATTTATAGCATTTTATGACATTTGTAACACCTAAAAAGTGGGTCATACTCGTAGTGTCACCAGGATAAGGTACCCAACCTTGTGTATATACTAAAGACCATTTAGGTTATCACTTAAAACACGATCCACTTGTATGTCTCCACATACATGCTTAAGTTACAACGATAACTATGGATCTTAGTTTATTGGTTTGTGGTTAATGCAACTAAAATATCATATATTATAAATCATAGAATGTTTATTCATACAAGTGTTTACAAACTATAGAACCCTACGAGATTTAGGGCATGAAGCCCAACAGTGGCTACTCTAAGGTGAGAATGCCTTAGAAGTTGAACTATGACAAATTGAAAGTAAGAGCTGTCAAAAAAAGAGGTTAGGTGAAGGTGACAAGGATGAGTTGGAAAAGCCTATAAATACTAAGAGGGAGAGGGAGCTGTGAGATGGATAACTTAGGTTGTTGAGGTGAAAAAGAGAAGGTCGACCAACATCAACATCGCTCGTCGATAAGCTATACGCCTAAGTGGTGTTTGGGAATGCATTCAACAAGATAATATGAGTAAAGAAAACCAACTATGCACCCAATTGGAGAAGGGATGCATCCAATCTAGCTGGGATTGGCTGACTATGCGTCCAATAGGTCTAGGGAAGACTATCCCTATGTCCCCTGTTGTTTTTGGTTGATAAAAGCTTGGTTTTGCATTCGTTGGAATTGGTAAGCTAAATTTAGGGAAAATGAGATATTCTAAGGTTATTTCAGCCCTAATTATGGGATTATAAATTAATTTTGAATAAATTCAGGTTGGGTTAGAGATTGGGAAAAACCAGGGATCCAAAAAGAGATTAGGAAGCTGGGAAGGCTTAGAGAAAGAGGAATACTAGCAGGTGAACTAAAGTGGTTTTATTTTCAAATATTTTGGATTATATGCTATTATAATATGTATGTTTGGAAACCTGGCATGATCTTTTTATGTGATTTCCTTGGAATTAATTAGGAATCATTGGTTTTCTACGAATTTAAACTCTGGATTTAGATAAACAATTTATCTATGGAAGCTTGTTTTATACTGGTTTTTATTATGATTTCTATGGAAATGTTTGATTGAGAAATTATATTTTTACTGTGTTTCGAAGGAATGGATTTCAAATGACTAAAGGTTGGTTGCTCTACCATGATTGACCGCATAGGATGGTCAGAGAATCTGTGAATCTAGATTCTGAGCCTGTGGCATAATCTCTCACTAGATGGTTAGAAGATCTATGGATCTAGATTCTGAGCCCATGAACAAAAACTCGTATAGGATGGTCAGAAGGTCTTCAGACTTGGCCTCTGAGCCTATGACGTGAGGATATGTTGACATGTGCACATATTTCAAGTTAATATGTTTTCGGAAGTTCGATAAGGTTTTTGTAGATTTTATCCTTGGATGTGTTTGAGGAAATTTTTTATCATGCCATTTTACTAAGTTAATATGTTTTATCGGTTGATGTTCATGTTTTGGAACATATTTCAATATTTCAAACACTTTGCGGTTGGTTTATATTTGCTCAAAAAAATTATAAATGTTTCCGAAGAAAAACTCTATGTTCGTCTTAAAATCACTACTCACTGGGCTTCCCAGCTATATTTTCCAAATGTTTTGTTTCCCTTCACTCTCCCAAGTAACGAAAAGAGTTGAGTTCTAAGCGCCACACAAGGATGATGTCTGCCATTACAAGATTAATCTTCTTTTTAAAGGTTTAGTTTTAAGGGTTTGGGAAATTGAAGTTGGGATTGGAGTTTGTAAACAAATTGATGAAAATATAAGTCGTATAAACATTAAAATTTGTTGTAATAAAATAAATTTTTTTTAAGTTAAGTTGTTTACTGGGTTTTATAAGTTGTGGGCAAAACAGGTGAAGGTGAGTAGTAAATATCATAAAATGGTGGTATTTGCTGTCTCCTCGCCTCCTTTTAGGTGGAAGAGGTAATCTGGGTGGGGGTGTGACACCATAACTTATCATAGACCGAACCATATCCAACAGGGTTCTATTTTTTCTTTCTGATATACCATTTTCTTGAGGTATACCAGGTGCTGAGAGTCAGGATATGATTCTATGTTCATCATATAGTTCTGGAATCTTAAATCCATATACTCTCTATTGGCTTTTAGGCTTTTAATTTCAAATTAATTAACTTTAATTAATTAGTTAATATTTTGACAATAAAAAACTTGCTCTTATTTACCAATAGTTTTAGTGTTTGAAGTGTTCATTACGTAGAGATCAAAACAACAATTCTAACGAAATTTGAAGCACTAAAATCAAAGTTCAAACGAAGAAGATATAGCCGAAACAAGCTTAATGGAAAAAACCTTAAGTTCTAATTAATTTAAATAAACTCTATTCACCCTCCTCCTGGATTGCCATACCGATCCTACACTCTTCATCTCGATTTAAGCGAAGTGCTTTAATGCTTTTACCTAATAAATTCTCAACATCAGCCTTACATTCTTTGAAATTTTTAAGAGCATTAGACTTGTGTTGCATTAGGTAAAGATACCCATACCTTGATTATCATTTATAAAAGAGATGAATATTAATACCCTTCTCTTGCCTTAACATTCATAGGACTACAAAGGTCTGAATGTACACATTCTAAAGGCTCTTTGGTTCTATAATCTGTTCTAGTAAAAAGTTTTTTTTTTTGTCATTTTTCCTTCTAGGTATGACTCACATATAGACAAAGAGTTTTCTTCGAGCTCACTTATAAGTCTACTCTTAACCAATCTCTCAATTATATTGAGATTTATGTGACCTAATCTTAAATGCCAAAAATGGGTATTTTCTGTAGGAGAGACTCTTTGTCCTTTATGTTGAGTAATTGCAGTTTTAAACATTTCAGTATTAAGAATCACTTTAGATGTTAATCACTTTAGCACATATAAATTAATCTCTAAGTTTGCATAACAAATTTGAACATTATTTTTATAGATAAACACTTTATTGACATCAAAGGTGATAGAATAATTTTGTTCCTACAAATGTTTAACAAAAAAAACAAGTTCCTCTTCAAGCCAGAAACTACATATACATCTTTCAATAAAAAAAAAAAAAAAAAAAAGATTTTTGAGAAGTAATTTAACGCCTCCCACTACAGTTACTGAGACGATCTGTCCAGTTCCAACCCGCATGGTCATCGCATTAGTCCCAAGCTGCTGCCACGAACTAATTTCCTGAAATGCAGAACAAACGTGATTAGTAGTCCCTGAATCAATTATACAGGCTGAATCATCATTCTCCACTATTCAAGTTTCCAAAATCAGAAATCATAACCTTTTTTGGCCTTCTTCTTCTCTGCCAAATACTTGGAGCAATTTCGTTTTCAGTTCCCCTCTTGGTTGTAATGGAAATAGTTTTCTTTGGCAACCTTGGCCTTCTTGCCCTTCTAAGATGCAAAAGGGTTAGCTTTATTCCCTTGACCTCCCTTCTTCTTTTTCCATTTTTTGGTGCCAGAGGAAGAATGTACATACTTTGTTCCAAAGGTCGAACCTCTGTGGAACTTTTTAGAAGAAGTGGCAATATTTGCCTCTCCTTTCTGTCTCTTGGCTTTCATCAGGGACTTAAAAGTCTATAGCTCATTTAGGAGGGTGGTGCGGGTGTAATCTACCTTGTTCATAACAACGTTACTATAGAGCTCAAGAAAATTCTCTGACAGAGATTCTAAAATAAAGTAACTTGGCTGACCTCATCAATGATGGCCCCGTTCATCTCCACCACGTTAAAATAGACCACCATATTGAGAACATCGTGTTTCCTTCATTCATACAGGTATTGAAAATCAACTTCAAAGCATCTTGTTTGATCTGTGAAGACGATTGTCCAAACATCTCTCGCAGTGAGTCCATAATCTCGCGTGTAGTGACCATGGATTCATGTTTCTTTATTAAGACTTCAGTTAAATTGGCAAGAATGTATACTCTGGCCTTCTCATTTTCCTTCATCCCAAACATTTTGAAGTGTATTAGTGAGGGGACCTGAGGACACTCCTCGAGCAAGACAACTCTAAGGTCGTTAATCATAATTACAGTATTTATTTTATTTTTCAAGGTAGTGTAGTTATCTCCAGTTAATTTATTGGCACTAAGGAGATTAATTGTAATGCTAGTCATATTATAAGTTTGCTAAAACCAAACAAGTTATGTATATTAGATAGAAGCATAAACCTTTAAAACCAATCAACTTTAGCAAAATTCTAATGTACCCTGCGTGAAATCAAATTTTGCAATGATACTTTAGTGGTTTAGGATAAAAGCTACTGAAGGATGGTCAATAACCCTTTAATTGAATTAAGACACTTTCAACCAATTATTACACCAGAATAACTCTTATTCCTATAATAATTAGTCAACATTGATTTGGTCAAGAAATTATTAACTTACTCAACAATTTCTTGTAAGTATGTCTTTTAATTTTAGACCCTAGAGTTTTGCCCAATGGGCCAATTAAAGGAAAAATCCGATTGTGGTAAAAACTAAAGCAACCCTATCCATTACTGGAGTTTGAGATCAATTTCATACAAACACCATCCAAAGGGGGACACAAGTAAACGGTGCAACGAGGTCGAACATTAGGAATGTACATGAGTTAGGTTGGGTTGGGTTGAGGGTATTTTTTGAACCAACTTAAAATTTTGGGTTGGTTGGATTGGTAACCGAAAAGATCCAAATAAAGTCTACAACCCAACCCAACCTAACCCAAAATTTAAGGGTTGGGTTGTCCGGTTATAATTTTTTTTTCTTATTAATTTTAAATATATAAATTTATCTACAACACATGGCCAATAATTAAAGTCTCATAAAATTCAAATGTTAAAAACCAAATATCTACGATATTTATTACAAACTTTAAGCAAATATAAATATCATAACAAATTTAAAACAGAAATATTAATAATTCATAAATTCATTAACTCAAAGTTGCTAAACTATAAACAAAAAGAATAAAACAAACCCAACCCAAACCTTATAGTTTGAGTTAGATAGTCCAGTTGTTCGGGTTGTTGGTTTTCCAAACACCCCTACCGAGCATGAAATTTCACGAAAAATCAATGAAAGAGACTGTAGGATTTGTTGACACACATCTCTCTCACACTTACTATAAACACTTTCTTCATTTTTCTTGATATTGACCTATACAAACACCTTCTGAATGGGGACACAAGCAAAACCTTTCTTAGACAAAGGTCCCTTATAGACAAATATTTTGTAAATTTAATCTTTTTTTTTTCCATTCAAGTTAATCCTATTAAAAGAAAAATAAAAGATTAACCTATTACTAATCATATTAGAAATATTTTAAAACAAATCTAGGTGAATGAATTTCAAATCGTTTAAAATTCATTAAGAACTACGTTTGCATGCAACTATTTATTATAGATTTTAATCCATTTCATTAAACTTATAACTCTTATAGATTAGTGAATTATTAAAACCTATAACATGAATCTAATGACATTAATCAAATATAACAATTATATTTACTAAGTAATGTCATGCTCAATGAATTTCAATTTTCATCATATAATATGTAATTATATTAAACACTAATGAAATGAAGAGATCAGATCCTGCAGCAGAAGCGATTTATCGCTTTTGTCTTGAAATTGGGACAATGAAAATACAAAATTAAAAATAAATTTTAGGTTAAGCATAGATTCAAGAACATAAATTGGGTTGAGAGGAGTTACATTTAAAGAACACCTCTTTCTTCAAAAATTTTCTTGTCATGAACAAATCGATACAATATGTTTAGGATACCTCTAATTGATCTTTCCCATCATATCTTTGGCAAGGACCGGATGGTGGGATTTTCTTTTGAAAAAATAAAGGGAATTGTTGTTTTGGAAAGATTTCACATTGAACTCATTTCTCTGTAAAATCATTGAAAGAGAAAAGGGGGAGATAAGAAGTCATTTCTGTGTCATAACCAATCCTTAAAAAAACCTTCGACTCCCTTAATACATAAAATGGAAGAATAACTTCCACTTTCTTTATTTAATTAAATTAACTTGATTATTAAATAAAATTTATTTAATTAAATTCAACAATTAATTAATCAAATTAATTGATTGATTTTTTCTTTTAATTAAATATCTCATATTTAATTCCATGTACTTTTAAATCATATTAAAATATATCTCTCTCTCATAACCTATAGTTTTAATATGAATCTTATTCATATTAATTTAATATTTGAACCATATTCAAATATGTTAAATCTCTTTTTATTATATAGTTTAATTTTTAATCTTATTCAAATTAACTTTATATTATAATGTATCTAAATACATTATATTAATTGTATCATATACAATTAACGTTATTCCCTTAAATAATTTGAACAATTCAAATTCTTTCAAAACTATTGGTCCTTGTTTACCCTTTATGAGTTAGTAGGGAGACCTAGTTGACTTACAGATTAGAAGCTTCAATGATTCGACATTAAATAATTAACTCTTTAATTATGTTAATGAACATTTATTAACTGTGGATCACTCCACTAAAGACCTACAACTGCACTCTTCGCATTACAGAATGTTTCTATGTCTATGGATTTAACCAATATAGTAAGTAGATCCTTCACTAGCATTTCGTAATACATCTAGGTCAAATTACCATTTTACCCCTATAATTATCTCTTACTTCTTAAGTACCATGGATCCCTCTAATGAACAATCTATGTATAGTCCTACCACATACCAAGTCCCTCTCGGGCCAGTGAGAGGATGGGTACCCTTTGTTCAAGACTCAGAATTGGCACGTATGAAACCACTCCTCTACTTATCCTAAAGGTGGGGAAGGAGTGAATCCCCTATTGTGTAGCTATGTTCCCAATTTCCTACTCGGATAAATTCCCAAAATGTTAGGCTTTTTAAGTCAGCGACTCTAACCACTCTCACCTCTACAAATCAAAGGATTGCCTTCATGTAACCTAGGGTATACTCTATACCCAACATGTTCTTCTACTTTCTCTAATGCATAAATGACATGTCTCGTACTTCTAGACTTTCTAGATGACCTTCTCACTTTTTAGCCTAGAGATTCCTTTTATATAAATCAAAAGGTATGTCATAAAATCATCCTGGTCATTACCATGACACATTCTCTCATTGTACGTTTACCCTTCTTACGCCACTATATAAAGTGTGATAGAATAAATTACATATGAAAAATTTTAAGATGTTTAAGGATATTTATAACTACGTAAATTATTGCTTCATAAGCAAAACAATTGCCTTATAGTCCATGCTACACCATCTAGATTAAGCATAACATAGATTTCTCTAAATCCCCGAAAGATCTAGTGTATCTTCTCAAAGATCAAATCTTAAACTCCATATACACAAATATCTCATTATCCATGGATATTTTGAGGGAAAAAAGTTTAATTTTTTATACTCAATGATCAGATGATTGATTTAACTAATATAACTAACCAATTGTATATTTAATGCCAATTTAGTCTCATTTATTGATTGTCTCCTACTTAAAGAAGATAATTAATCATATATTCTCAGCACTTGAGGTGCCTTTTTGCTCAAATTTTATTAACTTCACTTCAGAACGATACACTACATTCTATTTGAATTTATTACATCAAACATTTAACAGATAATTTTTGTAAATGTAAGCTACTTGAGACAAGTTTAACATTATATCTTTAAAATCTCTATTTGGAAATCTATATACAAATAATCCATTTGAAATTGGTTAGGTAGTCAAACTTTTATATCGAAATTTTACTTCATTGATAATGAGTAATTAGACATCAATGATAAAATGGCCACTTAACATTTAATAATTTTCTTGTCTGTACAAGAACATTGTTATTTATTCAAAGTCATGAGTATGATACTATATCAAAATCTTATACTCAAAGATTCTAATTGTGTAAGTCATTTCAAATGAATATATACAATTTTGTAAACTTTTTGCTATTGAGTCATTGAGAATTTCTAAATTTGTGTAGATGCATTAAAATTCTTTTTGCAAAAGAATTCATTCATTTTTACATACCTCATATGCAATAATGAATCAAATAATGCATAAAGACTCCATTGTGGCGAAAGGTGAGAAAATTGACTCACAGTCTAATTTTTCATCAGTTTCACCTATTGTCATGAGTTTTATTTCAAAGATACATATCTTCTTATCTATTTTGTAGAAGTACTCATATCCTATGAGTTTTACCCCATCAAGAATATCCACAAATACATATTGAGATAAATTACATAGGCTTTATCTCATGATTTATGACTTTGACATATTGCCTACTTGTCAACACCCTTTAAATTTTGTCATCTAATATGAAAACTTTGACTTTCATAAAGTCATTGTAAAGGTTGAGTCATCTCATAACTCTCTCACTACTATTTAGGTTTATAAGTTTTCATCTTATTATCTAATATGACAATGTAGACTTCAAGTAAGCCTTTGTGAAGGTTGAATCATCTCATACTCTCCTACTACAATGAAGATTTATCTAGTTGACAATTAGAATTAACAATTAATTTATTTATCTCTCAAATGTAATTAAATGGTTGACAAAACTTATTAACAATTAAGTGGAATTACTTAGAGTCAGTTCATCAACATTATTTTAACCCTTTTACAAGTTTGCAACCTTTTATAATTAATTCCCTATAAAAACAGTATTTGTCACATAAATACATTATTTTATTTGGGACTACTCTAAGACGACCTACATTTCGGCGTATCTTTGAACATTTATTTCGTCACAAATGAGGGTTTGTTTCAATATGAGTATCTTAACATATCTGAATACTGAAAATGTCATAAACAAGTTTCTGTTGGGTTGTATGTCTTAAAAACTCGTAGTTTTTAATGTTAAACATATTCTATTATCAATAAAGATGTTATTGATGTTTATTCAATAAAATTGTTGTTGAATATGTGAATTGCACTTGTAAAGACTAAATCCAATAAACTAAATATTCATGGCTATTATATGAATACATGAACTTTATGTGGTGACATAAGAGTGGATCAAGTACAATAAATAACCAAAATGGTCTATAGTATACGAATAAGGCTGGGTGCCTTATTCTGGTAACACTATTGGATGCGGCTCACTCTGTAGTTGTTACAAATTGTTGTAAAGTGCTACAAATGAAGTGATCCTGATTCATTCATGTATTGACATGAGGATCGGAGTGTCCTATGCAGTGAGTTTTCATAAGATCGGACCAACAAATAAGTCACTCTTACTTTATAACGTTGTTTACTGTTTAAGACTGACTATTTCAAAGTGATGACCTAGGTAACTTAACCTTAATCCTAAGCTAACTACGAACTCTTGTTTATTCGAGATTATCCTTAGATTTGCATGGGTGAGGGTTGGCTCAACAGTGTCGGTTCAATAAGCCTATCATTTCAGGGGTAAGACCAGGTAGATAACTGGGGACATAGGGTGCAAGATGGAATTCACTCATACCCTCTAGAGGATAGTAGAGAGGTTATTCCCTTAAGTGCTAACTCCGGGTCTTGAACAAGGGGTCCTACACTCTCATTGGCCTGAGAGGGACTCGGTTTAGTGATTGAATCACAAACCAATTGTTCATTAGAGGATCAGTGGGACTTAAGGAACAAGATGTAATCATGGGGGTAAAACAGCTTTTGACCCAACCGTTATTACGAACAACCTGTGAAGGGTTGACTTACTAATCATGGTTATATCAAGTGGACATAATATATCTATAGTGAGGGAAGTGCAACCACTGAGTTTTAGTGGAGTGGCTCGATAGTTAACGAATGGTGACTAATTAGGTTAATGAGTTTAGCTGGTTAATCTCGGATCGTTGGAGCCCATGATCTGTAGGTCCATGAGGTCCCCCTACTAGATCATATCGGACTAAACCTTAGTCTAATTTCTTTTGAACATTTCAAAGAAAATATGACTTAAATTATATTAGATTAAGATGCTTTTACTCATAAATACTCATCAATGACATATTTACGATATCAGACTTATTCTTTCATTCATTAGACCACTTTGGGTCAAAATGCGTAAGCCCAATGTGTTCTTTGGCCATGTATCCTTATCTAATAAGGTCCAATGACTTTCCTGCATGATAGGCAATATCTTTTGGTAGGTAAAGTAAGTTAACTCTAACCTTAGAGAATTACATGTAACAGTTATTAAAGTTGATGATAATCAACTTTAATTGCCAAAGACAAGTATGTTTCTAGGAGAAAAGAATTTGTCTTTCTTTCTAGATTCATTAATCCTGAATTTCTCACTATAGTACTCAGATGTGTTAACTTTTAACACACATAAAATTGTATTTATTTAAAACTAGACATATTTTCAAACAATTTTTGAAATATATTTTATTATTAAAACCATTCATACTCTATGAATTATGTAGTAATAAAGTTTGGAGAAATTGAGTTTCTCATATGGTGATAAAAGCACCATTTTCAGTTTAAATAAACAATGATATCTTAATGTCTCCCACTATTTTAACTAAGATGAGCTTCCCGTTGCCAACTAGTAGAAGCTATTCTACATATTTAAGTACTCTCCAAGAAATAAAATGTAACTATCATGAAGAAAAAATTGATAGTGGATCCAAATTCATCTATGTAGGTGTGAATCTTTATTTTTCACTAAGAACTCAGTAAATCAAATTTGTCTTAATTCTTATATTCTTCCATTTTTAGGCATTTCTAAAATTTCTCGTAGTACAACTTCTCGAGCTAATTTGGAAACAATTTTTTTATTAGCTTTAGTCGCAGAAGTTATATTTTCTTAGACTATCATAATACTCAATCTTGAGAATATTTATATAATTCTCTAAATTAAACTTATATTGACTTCAACATCGTATGTTGTTGTCTGATCCTTTATCATCTAAGTCTGACATCTAATATTTCTATTAGAAGATAAATATAAGTTCTCTCAGTTTATGATCCATGAACTATTCATGAATTGATAACAGTATTTTGAGAATGTTTTCCAATTCAAAGACAAATGTTAAAAATTAGACTACCATTTAGTCTCAATGAAATTTTCCAAGCAATATTTTTATCTGTTTATTTGACTAATATCGATAATCAAAATTAAAAGACGTGAGAGAAATAGACATAACTTTGAAATATAGAAAATATGTTATTTGACAATATGCAATCAATTATTCATTCAAGTTCAACATAAAAACTTAGAAATGAACGTATAGATATAATATGAATCTCATTCATATTAATTTAAAATTTCTATTGCTATGATACTCCAATGATTTAGAACAAGGGCTAGTTTTTCCTACATTGCATTGAGACATTCTCAATCAATCATTTCATCAGAATAATTCTTATTTCTTTAATGATTAGCTATCATTTATTTGGTCAGAAAAGCACTAACTTACTTAATGATTTCCTATAAGTGTGACCATTCATTTGAGATCCTATAATTCTGCCCTAGTAAGCCTGCCGAAGGGAAGAACAATAATGGTGCAAAAACTCTAGCAACCCTATAAATTTCTAGAGTGTACCTTGATATTAACTCTAAACAAACACCTTTCGAAGGGAGATCATGCCTAGGGTGAAGAAAACCGAGCATGAAGTCTCACATTGTTTATAAATGAAAGAGATTGTAGGATATGTTAACACATGTTCTTCTTCCACTTACTATAATTACCTTCTTCATTCACCTTGATATTGACCCATGCAAACACCTTCCGAAGGGATATCATGCTCAGGGTGACACGAGGCCAAGCATGAATCTCACAATATGATTATTTGGAGAGCGTAGAAGACAATGACATATCATATACTCATTTTCCTCCCACTAAATATTTTAAAGTTTGAGGGCTCAAACCATAGGCAATTTAGGATGCAATGACATATCATATACATCTTTTGCAACATTAGGCCTTCAGTGCCGCAGCATAAAGCACAACGTAGTTACGCTGTGCATTATGCTCTAGCACAGAATGTGTTTCTTTGCTTCGATCTTCATCCAAGTTGCTCCATTCTTGATCTCCTTCCTTAGCAACAATTGTCAATCAAGAAGACGCGAATTTATAGACTCGATAGTAGAATTTAAATGTCCAAAACAATGGGCTCTTATAAACTTTAATTCACTAAATTAGTAAACTAAGGTGCCAAAATGGGGAAAAAAAATCAATTTTGCAATCCAACATTCAAACTGCAAAATAAAAATCCACCTTGTCTCTGATTTTATTTCAAAATTGAAAAGCAAAGGAACAACCTGACTTTGATACCATCGAGTAAAAAATAGAGGAATCGTTTAGAAAATATCAGTCTATCGCATGGACTCGTTCCTCGATCGTGTAGTAAGCTAGTTCTATCGCATAGAAAACTCGATCTATCGTTTACTCTATCGACAAGCTATCTCATAACTTGCTTCGCATATCGTGGAATGAAAAATGAAAACACTTTTTCTTTATCCCACCGGTTGTTATAAATTGACTAAAACCTCCCACTAAGGTGGTTATTTGGAGAAAACCGAAAATCAATTATCTCATAATTAATTTGTTATAAATAAATATAATAATTAATTTATCATATTATATTTATAACCTATAGTTTTAATATTACATCATATGCAACATATAAACCATAGTTCTTTTTCTCCTTAATGGCATTTAATATAAATCATATTTATATTAATTCTTCCAATTAATGTATCTAATACATCAAATCAATTATATTATATATAATTGAACTAATTTAATTATATCATATATAATCAAATTCTCTCTTGTTAATTTGAACACTTTAAACTAACCCAAAAACTGATTCTCAACATGAATTCATTGAGTTACCAAGGGGACCTTATGGACCTGTAGCTTGAAGCTTCAACAGTACGTGAATAATGGACTAAACTCTTTAATCACGATATCCACTATCCGTTAACTGTCGAGCACTCCACTAAAGACCGAGAGTTGCACTCTTCGCACTACAGATATATTTTTGTGTCATTAGATATAACCAATCAATAGTATGATGACCCTTCACAAATCGCTCATAAGTACAGCTAGGCCAATTTACAGTTTTGCCTCTGTAGTTACATCTAACTTCTTATGTACCACAGATTCCTCTAATGAACAATACATCATAGTTCCATGATGAGTAAACCATTCTCGGGCCAAGAGGTGGCGCCACATTGTTCAAGCCTCGAAATCAGCCCTTAAGGGAGTAATTTATCTACTTACCCTTGCTTTTGGGAAGGAGTGAATTTCGTCTTGTGTAGCTGAGTTCCCAACTCCCCAATCAGACGAATCCCCAAAGTGGTAGGTTTGAGTCGGCGATCAGAACCCCCCCTCATAGACAGGATTTTACAACCCACTTAGGATTAAAGTCATGTTACCTATGGTCATCCTAGTGAAATGAAAGTCCTTGTCATGAACGACGTTAGAGCATCCCCACTCACATGTCTAATACACGAATGACCAAGATTAGAACATTTGTAGCAGTTTACAACATTTGTAACACCTACAAAGTGGGCCACACTCATAGTGTCACCAGGATAAGGTTTCCCTCATTTATCCATATACTACAGTCCATTTAGGTTATTACTTAAAGCACGATCTACTTGTATGTCTCCACATACATGCTTAAGTTACAACGATAACCAGGAGGTGTTCCCATTGGGGTTTATTGGTTTATGGTTAATGCAACTTAAATATCTCATATTTCATAGATTGGAGTGAATAAAATATCTCATATTATAAATCACAAAACTGTTTGTTCATACATGTGTTTACAAACTACAGAACCCTACGAGATTTAGGGTATCAACCCTAACAAGAGGTATTCTATAAACCGTCAACTTAAATACCTCCAGCCTTAGACTAGATTATAGACTGGTTGAGTTTGTAATCAAATTTTACAAGATAACGACCAATTTTAACTATTAAAACAAGTTGTTATTAGTTAACCTACGTGAACATACATCTTATCTTTATTATGGATTTTAAATGTCTAATCCAATTTTTATAACAATTATAAAATAATAGACATGTGGATCATCCATAACATTGATAAAGCATTTTGAGATTTAATATAATAATTTATTTTAAATTGAAACCCTAAACATGCGTAATATATATTATAACTCTTTATAACATACTTTTAATGCATGTTTTATGCTTGCTATGGTGGGATTTTAAATCTACATGGCATACTATATGCACATACAAGATTCATTTAATTATAACATACATTCATAATGCATAAATAATTAAACACATACTAATATGGACCAGTTTTGGCATTTCAAACAAGTAAAAGGCCTAAATTATTACAATAAAAGTTAAATTATTCAATCAAAGCTGTAAGAAAAACAAGTTCGAGAAGTAGGACGTGTTGTCCTATTTAAAGAAACACACTCTAAAGATGGCAAGTTCGTGAATCGGGGAACTGAGGATACACATGTAATCAACTTTGTTTTATTTTGTTTTCCATTGGTAAGTTCAGTCACTCGTACTTACACACTTAATTAATATATACATAATCAAATGTCAGAATTACAATCTAACCCCACTTCAAAAGGTTCCCAACCACTAACAGATGACAAAATTTGTGAGACGGTTTTGGGTAGACGACCCGGTCATGTAAAAGGCCTAGGCCGGGGCCTTAAACTTAAGCCAAGAAAGGTAACAACTCATTGAGTTCGTTATATACTCAACAAGGAATGGAAAGTAGGGAGGTGAGAGAATTGAAAGCCAGCTTCGAACACTCTCAATCAAGGATTGAGGAACTTGAAAACGTTAAAATCCAAATGAGAGAGGATCATGCAAAACAAATGGAAGAAATGAAAAAAATGGTTGAAAATTGTTGGGTTGTATGTCATAAAACTCGCAGTTTGTAAAAAATATATTCCATTATCAATAAAGATGTTATTCAACATTACTTCAATAAAGTTGTTATTAAATCTATAAATTACCCTTATAAAGTCTAAATCAAATAAACCAAGATCCATGACTATTATATAAATACTTGAACTTTATGTAGAGACATAAAAGTGGATCAGGTTCGAGTAAATAGCCAAAATGGTCTATAGTATACGAATAAGGTTGGGTGTCTTATTCTGGTAACACTATTGGATGCGGCCCACTCTGTAGTTGTTACAAGTTGTTGTAAAGGTACTACAAACGAAGTGATCCTGATTCGTTCATGTATTGACATGACGAGTGGGGGTGTTCTATGCAATGAGTTTGAGTAAGATCGGACCAAGAAATAAGGCACTCTTACTTTATAATGTTGTTTACTATTTAAGACTGACTATTTCGCTTAGATGACCTAGGTAACTCGATCTTAATCTTGAGCTAACTATGACCTCCTGTTTATTCGGGAATATTCTTAGATTTGCATAGGTGAGGGTTGACTCAACAGCACCAGCTCAATAAGCCTCCTATTTCAGGGGTAAGACCGAGTAGATAGCTGGGATATAGGGTGCAATAAGGAATTCACGACTATCCGATTTAGGGATAGGAGAAAGGTTGTTCTCTTAAGTACTGAATCCATGTCTTGAACAAGGGACCCCACCCTC
Source organism: Benincasa hispida (assembly GCF_009727055.1). Lineage (NCBI taxonomy): Eukaryota > Viridiplantae > Streptophyta > Magnoliopsida > Cucurbitales > Cucurbitaceae > Benincasa > Benincasa hispida. The sequence goes on along the minus strand of NC_052355.1, from coordinate 41,229,149 downwards.
TCATTGGCCCGAGAGGGATCCGATTTAGTGATTGGATCACAAACCAATTGTTCATTAGAGGATCAGTAGAACTTAAAGAGCAAGATTTAATATCGGGTGACACAAATATATCTACAGTGAGGAGAGTGCAGCTATCGAGCTATAGTGGTGTGACTTGATAGTTAATGAATACTGATTAATTTGGTCTAAAGAGTTTTAGTCAATTAATCTTAAACCGTTGGAGCTCATAATCTGTAGGTCCATAAGGTCCCTCTACTAGCTCGTAATACATGAACACCTTGAATTAATAAATTGAGTGAATTTGGAATGATATCAATTTGAAGTGTTCAAATTGAATTTCAAATTGAAATGTTCAAATTGAAATTAGGGTTTGAATTTGAATTAGTTCAAATTCAAATTAGGGTTTGTATAATTATATTTGATATAATTAATTGATGTTTAATTTATTGAAACTATATGAAATTGGAGAGTTTATAATATTTGAATATTAATTTAAATATTAATTACATGAATAGGATTCATGTTTTAAATTAGGTGTGTGATTAATTTAATATTTGATATTCAATTAGCATTTAATTAGATATGATTAATAAAATTAATTTCTTTTTTTATTTTCAAATTTTAGAATTTGAAAATTTGATTTTGATTTTAATTAATTTTTTAATTAATTGACATTAAAAACAAATAAAAGAGAAAATGGGATTTTTTAAAAGAAAGTGGAAATCCCCCACTTTTGTGAAGTATGAGGTATTTCCTCCTCAATTACACATCTTGTCTACTGAATTTTAGCTGATTGAAGTGTCAATTTGCTAAACTTCAGTGCTTGCATTTGAATTATATATAAAACCTCTTCAATTTGTAGAGATTAAGTAAGTTTTGCAGTTGGAAAAGTTCTGGCTGCTGTGTTCTTCTTCTTGACAAAAACCCATTTTTCTCTTCACAAATTCACTTCAATTTGAAGTTCCACCACTCAAATTCAAGGTTGAGAATAGTAGAGAAGATCTCTTGGTGGTTCATTGTTGAATTAGAGTTGGAATCACGTGAAGAGCAGTTTGGAATTGGGAGAATTCATCAAAGGTATGTAGTTTAGAAACCCTCTTCTAAAGTTTCTGTTGACACATGTTTTTAGAACTCAAATTAAATGTAATTAGAGTGCTTATTGATTTTTTTGCTTCTGTTGCATGCTAGTATATCCCAACAAAGATATGATACGATCATAAAGAGGAGGGCCATCAAATTAGGTATGATTACTTCATTACCTAGTTGGCTAATATATTTCTATCCTGTAATTATAGTAGCAAAGTAGTTATGTCTTACTAATAGCTTTATATAATCCTGGAAATGTGTTCATTATCCTCGTTTTGTAGGATTGTAAGATTCACCTAATGACTTTTGTTTGATTGTGAAAGTTATGAATTTTGAATGTTGTTTGGGATGCGTTAAGATTAGTTATTCTTTTGGATTTTAACTTGTGGTCTTTGTGTGTAATTGGAGGTTTCAGGTTGAGAACATGTAGTCTTAGAAGTGTGTTGAATTTCTTTGTTTTGTAGGATTTGTAGGATTCACCTTATGGTTTTTATTTTCTTGTAGGATGCTATTTGGAGATGATGTTGGAAAGATTGTTGGAGATCATGTGTTGGAGATGTTGTGTTGGACACATTGTTGAGAGTTCTTTCTTCTGTATATTTCTTTTGTAAACCATATTGCCAACTTTTCTCTATTTTGTGTAATAAAGAATACCATCAACTTTGTTTGTTTGTTCTATTTCTTATGTGAATATTTTTGGGTTGCCTAATATTGTTATATATTTTAGGTTATTCATATCAAATTAAATTTTTTTTAAAAAAATGACTATCTCCTGACGAAAACCATCGAGAGTTCATGTTCAGATTTTGAATTTTTGAAATTGAACTCCTGATGGCTTTGTCATACCCCCTCCCAGACTACCCTCTTAACCTGGAAGTAGATATGACTGCAATAGTTACCAACCTTTTTGTTGGCACTTACTGCCTGCTAACCTGTTTAACCTATCTAGAAACCCTAAAATCATCAAAGATGTATATAGTACTCAATGACCAACAGTCACAACCATCAAGGTCTCATACATAGTACCATAAACAGAGTAAACTTAATACAAGATCTTAAGGATCCCAACTCACAACCTAGCCTCTATATGCACAAAACATGTGTATAAATAATTACAGACAAACATCTAATAGTTCAGAAACTAGAGTCCTTGTTTTTGAGTGGCGGAGCAGCAGTAGAGTATCTTCTGGGGAGTTAACCACTACCTAGGTAAAAGAAACGTGTGAGGTGAGCTACTAGCCTAGTGAGTGACTTAATAAAACATAGTTCTCATGCTTCTAACTGTACTAGAAAACTATATAGTGAAATATAAAATCTTTCCAAGCAACTAAACATGAAAAACTTTTATCATAACCTGATTGGTCATATAGCTTAAACTGTTTCTTAGTTGAGAGTGAACCCTTTTACTCAAACCCTCAACATCTAGCCTTAGTCGAGAGAGAACCCTTTTGCTCGATCCCTCGATGTCAAAACACCTATGTGCACGTGGTTATAACTAAGTACCATCATACCTTAGGTAAGACTGCTTAGATACCTTCTCTAAGTCCTTCAGTATCGAGCTTGATGTATCAAAATCTCTTTTACCGAATCATCTAAGCTTAAATCATAATAACATGAGCTAAGTTCAACATTCAATCTCAAAACATAACTACCAACATATGCATCATGTTCTTGAGATAGTTTCTAACTAAAACATATTATAAAGCTTTATTTTGAAGAGTTGGTATGTGTTTAAAACATCATACTTCATGACTTCTTTAACTAGCATATGTTGGAATCATAAATTATACATTTGCTTGGAATTTCTCTTTGTAAAATAACTTAGCATGAGATTAGTCTTTCATTTGAAACGTGAATTTCTAAAAACATCATAAACACTTAGTCATTCATGGTTTTTGGCAACTTCTTAGTGGATGATAAGCTTCCCCTATTGGTGTCAACCCTGTGGACACAACATTATACTTTAGCTACTAGAAAGGGTCTCCCTTTTGAGACTAACATTCATAAATAAACTTATGATCTTCTTATTAAAATATTTCATCTCCCAACGTATACCTTCTAGGTGCTCAACACTTAGAAAAATTCTAGGTTTCCAGCTTGGATAGGTGGCATCACTAGTGTCACCACATGCCTCCTTCGGCCTTGCCTTGTCTTAGGCATTCCACTTCCTACACACTAATGCCTAAGCCTTCCTTGGGCGTTTATGACACTTATGGTCACCAACATAACCCCACACATAGCCTCAATGCACGCCAAGCTTGCTTTAGCCCACACGCACGCGTCCAACCTTGAGCTGCTAACTTGTTCAACTCAAGCAGCTGCCTGCTTGTTCAAAGAATTACATATTCAATTTACTCTGCAAATAAATAATTTTTTAAAGCATTTATCAAGAAAATTTATTCTACAATCTTTCTAAAAAATATCTCAAGATTCTTAACTTAAGATTTGAGCTTAGAATTCTTCATGTTTTGGCCATAAACATCAAAATTTTAGCACTGGCTCTGGATTACCTGAGAGCTCAACCTTGGTTTCTTCTTCTAGTAGCCTTCCACCATGTTTTGGCCATAAACATCAAAATTTTAGCAATTTCTTCAGATTATCAACTAGTTCCCATTGGTTTCTTCTTCTAGTAGCCTTCCACCATCAACCAGGCTCCTTCAGCTTTTAGATGACTTTAGAATCTTCTCAAATGCTCAAGTAGTTTGCTCAAAACAGATTTTGAAGTCAGCTTTCCTTTTTATACTTGAATCTGCCAACCATGCATCTTTAATAAGTTGCCACATCACCCACTAAGTGGGCTTATTCCACTAAACCAACACAACTTTCTTTCTTAACGGTAGTTAATGTTAATCAGCTCCTTTGCTATAAATGCAAGCCTTGCCTTCAGCTAGCTTCAATTTACAACAACCCTCACATGCATGTCATCCTTAACGCATGTCTTAGGGCCAACGCTTGTTCCATCTCATGCCTCACTCAACACCTTTGCTTAAGGTTGACGCCTTGGCCTCTTGGCATTCAACATCATCGCATCACCTAGCTTTTAACTTTGTAAGGCTAGCCAACGCAACCCCTCATCATCGCATGTCAAGCCTTTGATCATCGCACCACATCTAGCTAGCGACTAAGCCAATGCCTCATCATGTCAATGCTCAAGGCTTTGCCTTGATGCACGCCTACAATGCATGCTAACCTCCAAGGCTCCTTATCAACGTGTGTTGCCTTCAACGTACAAGCTTACGACCATTGCTCACCCTTGAATGCATGCGTAAGGTTCATCGCCTAGCCTTTCTCCAACGCCTACACAGCTGCCTTACCTTTCATCTTCCCTTGCCAATGCCTAGCACATTCTTGCCGCATGCTCAATCACCACACTCGGCCACACTTGGCCTCCACAAGAGCTCGTCTAACCTCTAAGAGCAAGACCAACACATAAGGCAACTCCATGGCAATCACTTAGCCAAATTTTCCCCTCTTTTTAGGCTAACATAAACTCATCTGAGAGCATGCTTCACAACTTAACCCTTTGTTCTTTACTTCCTTATTCCTCCCTCATTTCCTTAAAATTTGAAATTAACTCATAAGTTAACCCATTTAACAAACAAACACATAAATGAACATATTTAAGTAGGAAAAGTAGGGTTTGGGGTTCACAGGCTTACTTGCCGTCAGGAGCTCGAAGAACTCCCAATGATGTTTATACATGCATCGGGAGTTCCAAACTCCCGATGTTGTACAACAAGCATCGAGAGTTTGTTCAAACTCCCGAGGTCTATGTTTTCGCGTCGGGAGTTGTACTCCCGATGAACATATCCCAACTGTTGGAGTTGATGCCCTAAATCTCGTAGGGTCTTATACTTTGTAATTGTAATGTACAAATATTTTATTTATGTAATAAAATATGTGATGTTTTATTTCAAAATCAGTTGCGTTAACCATAAAGCAATACACTAACAGCGGGGGAGGCAAGGGTGCGTGCGTCTGCTGGTATCGTATATAAGAGAAAAGCTGCATTTAAGAGTGATCTTTCCCTCTTCTTAGAGCCAGTGGTGATCTCACTTTCGAAAGACAGTCTCGATGTGCTTAGTAGCGAGTAAACAGAACACGTAGCTCCATAGCGGAACTAGTCACTGGCTACAGGTTTCTTTCCTATCGGATCGGAGGCAGTTGAGAATGTTATGTCAAAAAAAAGGACCAACGACGATCAAGGAGAAGAAAGAAGAAGTAGAGGCTAGCCTGCCTTTTTTATATAAAAGGAGGGGCGAAACAGCTCGACCGAAAGGGAGAGGGGCGAAGCAACTCGACCGAGAGGGAGAGGGACGAAGCAGCTCGACCGAGAGGAAGAGGGGCGAAGCAGCTCGACCGAGAGGAAGAGGGGCGAAACAGCTCGACCGAGAGGAAGAAGGGCGGAATCGAATGATTACGATCTCGACAAAGACATCCAAGATTATTTTTGTAGCTTAAACATATATGTAGAGACATACAGGTGGATCATGTTTAAGTGATAACTTAAATGGTCTAATTGGGGAGCATGGAACACAGCTACACAAAAAGGAATTTACTCTTTTCCTAATGTTGGTGCAAGTAGATAAATTACTCCCTTAAGAACTAATTTCGAGGCTTGAACAATGTAGCCCACACCCTCTTCTGGCCCGAGAGAGGTTTGATCATAGTTGGACTATGATTTATTGTTCATTAGAGGGATCAGTGGTACTTAAGGAGTTAGATGTAACTATAAGAGCAAAACGGTAATTTTGGCCCAACTTTACTTACGAGCAATTTGTGAAAGGTCATCGTACTATTGAGTGGTTATATCCAATGGACATAGAAATATATCTGTAGTGCGAAGAGTGCAACTGTCGGTCTTTGGTTGAGTGCCCGACAGGTAACGGATGGTGAATAATTTAATTAAAAGAGTTTAATTAATTATTCACGTACTGTTGGAGCTTCAAGCTACATGTCCATGAGATCCCCTCTGTAGCTCAATGGGAATTAATGAGAATCAATTTTTGGATTAATTTGAATTTTCAAATTAATTGAGGAAATTAATTATATATGATATAATTAGTTTAATCTAATTATATATGTGATATAATTGCTATAATGTACTTGATACATTAAAATATAAAGTTTATTTGAGAGAAAATAAATATTTGAATATGATTCAAATATTAATTATATGAATTTGATTTATATAATTAAATTTAATACAAATGAGATTTATATTAAATGTCATTGGTGAGAGAATAGAAAATGTAGGTTATATTGTATTTGATACAATATAGAATCTATAGATTATATGTTATATTTGATATAACATATAGTTTAATATATATATTATATGATAAGGTAGTTATCATATAAATATATATTAAATTTATTTATGAAAATAAATCAATTGAATTTATTTTATTTTAAAAATATTTTTAGAAGGGAGTTATAACTCCCTTCTCCTCTTTTCTCTCTAAAACGTGGAAGTGGGAAAGTAAGAAGAAGTTCGTGGGAAAGTAAGAAGAAGTTCTTCTTCTTCTTCCTGAGGAATGGTTTTCACAAGAGAGATATACACAGAAAAGTTATGTGCGAATTGCTGAAGATCATCTCTTCCTCTCGATACTCTAATAATTCCCTCTCTTTAGAAAAGTTCTGTGCGAATTGCTGAAGAGTCTACAAAACTCATAGATTCTCATCCAAAGAATACAGAGGAAACATTCATGGTAGTGTCCTCATTGACAATTAGAGGGTTCGAGATTGATCGTGACAAGATTCGGAGAAGGAATTTCGTGAAGAAGGGTTCTTCAAGGGTAAGGTTTCTTAAACTATTTTTCTTTCATGTTCTCTGTTTTAAAGCATACTACAATTTTCTTGTAAATGCATAATCTGTATGTTTTGGTAGTAAAATTTTTGTTGTGTAAATTTTGGGTTTTTGGTACGATCTCATGCTTATGCTCAAGAACCTTCAATGGTTCCTTCACCGACCAAACTCCCGACGACAAGTTTGTCATCGGAGTGGATCTCCCGATGCGTTTTTTACCATTTTCAAGTGATTTCAAGCGTCAGGAAAGGGTTGTTTTCTTGTAGTGAGTTTAGGGTTTAAATTGATACACTTAAAATCATTCAGGGATTAAATTGATACATTTATTAGTTTGGGGTTTAAATTAATATAATCCTCCAAAGTTCATAGTTTAAATTGACACAATTATTATTTAAGGTTTAAATTGATGCAACACCCAAAGTTCAATGGTATAAATTAATATTTGTCAAAAAAAAAAAAAAGTTAATACAATATAAATCAAGCCCAAACTCAAAATTCAACTTAAATATAAAACATAAAACAAAATATGAAATGTGAAGTATTTTAACACTCTTTTTAAGATTTAAATTTTGAAAATATATTGTAAATTATAAAGCGTTTCATTTGGTAAATTATAAATTAATATTTTTTTTTTTTGGAAAAAAATATTAGTTGGCTCATTTTAATTTTGATGTAGTTATAAGAAAAAAAATTAAAGTATAGAGTGTTGTTATTAAGTGCATATTTAAGCCTTTTGAATTATCTAAAAGATAAATAAATATAAAATAAAGAGATAAATAACAAGGACGAGAAAATAACAAATTTGGTCTAGAAATAGCATCCGACTCGGGCTTATGAAGAAGGTTAATTTACGTCAAGGTTCAAATCAAAGTGCTACGAGCTTAGCGAAATAGCTAATGAGGCATGTCCTGCATATGTTCCAACCCATAAAGCATCACCTTGGGTCAGAAATGGGCCTAAGGGAAGATGCTCATCCTCGCTTAAAATCGAGATCGACATTAGCCAAACACGAAATAAGGCACTCCCTTCAACTCGTTAAGTATGTAAGATTATCCTAAAACGACTTTAAAACCCTATCGGAACAAGCTAGGTCAACCACCTCGATAAATACATTTGTTGGGTTTTGAAAATTAAATTTGTCAACAAGCCAACAATACTTTACAAGAAACTGAAAAAATATCAAAGGAAATCCCACACTGAAGAACAAGCCCACAATGAAACCTTGCTAGGTAGGAGAAGTGGCTGTAAGAAGACCACGTAGAAGCTGAAATCACCGCACATGTGGAAGGGAGGATTATCACTAAAAGGCCAAAATTGGTCTGAAATGCATCATAATGTAAAAAAACACACTCTCTCTAATATTCACTTTCTTTTGCAGTTCCCTCTCTCTGAATCTTAGTACTTCGAATGCTTACCTATTCTTTGTGATTGCATGAAGATAAAGATGAACACAAAAGAAGAAGGTGATGAGAGAAAGAAGAAGAACACAAAGGGATATGTGGTACGGCCTTAAGAATGCCTACATCCACGGGAAAATACATCTTAAAGAGAAAATTACAGATGAGTACAACTTGTTGTTTTTTCTAACATATGTATATATTACAGATGAGTACAACTTGTTGTTTTTTCTAACATATGTATATATTTTTGTTTTGAGAGCTCTTCTTTTATATATTTTTAAGAGAGATCAGATTACATGTAAACATGAAATTTTATTTATGAAAAAAAAAAATAAAAAAAACAAAAAAACAAAAAAAAAACTATTACATAACAATAGCTGTGGATTTAATTTAACAAATCTCCACCTTAAATCCAACTCTATATTTTCTTCAAGTGTCTTCCGAATCTAACCCTTTTTTAGCCTTTCTTATGAAGATTGCCTATCGGCTCGAAATATTTATGGAACTTCATCTTCGTTATTGGCTTTGTGAGCATGTTTGTCAGATTATCAGAGGTATGAACCTTCAAGTTTTGTATCCCTCTATTCTTAAATTTATCTCTGATGAAATGGTATTTAACATCAATATGCTTGGTTCTACTACGATATTGTGGATTTTTGGATAGGTGAATGGTGTTCTGACTATCATAGTAGATACTGACTAGTGTTTGATTTAATATGAGGCCATTCACCAATCCTTTAAGCCACAAGCCTTCTTTGATCACCTCTGTTAATGCAATATATTCAACCTCTTTGTTGATAAGGCCACTATTGACTATAGAGTGGCTTTCCAGCTGATTAGATTTCCTCTTAGTAAGAATATATAGCCTGATAATGACCTTCTTTCATCATTATCCCCAGTAAAGTCTGAATCAACATAGTCAACTAGGTTAAAATCTTATTCATATGACCTTTGATAGGATATTTTAGCATTCTTTGACCATATTAGGTACCTTGGTATCAACTTAATGGCTTCTCAATGCCTTTTCCAGACTTGGACATATATCTGCTTACTAGGCTAGTTGTGTAGGATAGATCAAGTCTAGTTGAGACCATTAAATACATCAAACTACCACAACTTAGCTATAGGGGGCATTCTCCATTTGACGCTTGTGTTCTAGATCACTATCAATAGGAGAATTTGTTGACGATTGATAGCACTAAAAATTTAATGTGTTTATTTGATGATTTTGTAGATATTGAGCATCTTGGAGGTAGAATCAGTCGTTATGAGCTATTTGGGGTTAATTTGGAGCAATTAGAAGCTAATTTTAGCAACCGGACTTTAAAGGGACGTGAATGGACGAAAAAACCCCTAAATAGAGTATTGCAACAATATAAGGCAGTAGCTACCTATTTTGGGCAAAAAAGAGCAGCGATGCAATGCTACAAATTGAAGACGGAAGCACGCTGCAAGGCAGAGTAGCGTTGCAATGCTACTTGCAGCGTTGCAATGCTACCACTTTCCATTTGTCCAGCGTTGCAACGCTGCTCTATAAATATCAGTTTTTCGTTTTAGGGGAGAAGAATACGCCAACCTTCAGCCTTTAGCCGAATTTCCCCTCTCTTTTCTTTTCCACTTTGTATTTTGAGCGTTTCTTTAGTAGTTAATCGAATAATGCCGGATTGGAGCTTCTCATCCTCCATGGGAAGGTAAGATTTTGGTTTCTTAGCTTAGGATTCGGAGGAACTCGATGTAATTTTGTGATATTTCAATTCATTGATGTATACAAACTTGTCTATGGGTTTTAATCCGAATTTATATTTATGAATTGCATGATTTTAATTATTAATTGACGCTCAATAATTTTGTTGTGTGATTCTAATGCTTTGTGATTAATTTGTAATTTGACACATATTTATAAGTTAATCCTATTGGAAGTAATAGGTTAGTAAGGCAAATAGGACTACTCCTAGCAACCTAAAGAAAAAAATATATTGATTGTTTAATTAGACATTGAAAGTTAAACCCCCATCTTAGCGTAATCCCCAGAACTTAATGTGATTTGTTAACTTATATGGAGCAGATTTTTTTTCTTTGCATTTTGATTAATTAGATAATTAAGATCATTGGTTGGTATTTCAATCAATTTGGCTAAGCATAAACAAGAAGTTTAAGTCATAAATTGAGTCAATGATCTAAATTACATTGGGTAAATCCATTCCTCTAAGCTAAGATATCTCGATTAATTACGCTTCTATCTTTGACTTTCTTGCCCTTTATTTTATGCAATATCAATTATCCATCCCCCCCCCCTCTCATTTATCACTTTAATTAAAAACGAGCTTCGATGAACTAATCTTCCGTGCTTCCCTGAGGTTCAACCCTGGACTTGCCGATTGTACTACCAATTAGTATAAGTAGTTAGTTTGATGATTTATAAATATTATTTACATAGGCGCAGGTTTGCGAGTGACGGTAAACTCGACCCAATCAAATTGGCACCATTGTCGGGAAGCCAATTAGTTCTTCTTAGTTAGTTTTTTATTAAAGTTTCTTTTGCTTTGATTTGTTTTCTTTTTTATTTTCGAATCAATCTTCGACGTCCAAAGGTCAAGTTGAAAATTTTGCTGACGAGGTAAGTGGCTTTCACCGTGAGCCTACCGAGTTGACTTCCATTGTTGGCCACTTGGTGAAAAGAAGATCGCAGCAAGTAGAGGTGTGCGGGAGTTGCCTACTCGAGGGGCATCCCATGCAAGCATGTCCAAAGTTGCAGTTGATGCCAGCACCATGTGGATTCGCCGAGCAGGGGTATTATGGTCCTTCAGACTACGAGCCTCACCATTCTTGTTAGGGGGAGTCATTTGACCAATATGGATACTCATAATGGAAACAAAGCTTTGGCGGCCAAGATTTCACAGCACCACACCAGTCGACTCATGCTTAGTCTTCAGGGTCAAGTAAGTCTTTAGAGGCTTTGGTTATGAAGCTTGCTGACATAGCTTATAAGATTGAGCAGGACAACCTCCGTAGGCAGTAAGAGCTCGAGCGCATCCAGCAAAAGAATCTTTGCCCCGAGGCGGAGGCTAGAACTGACTTGCAAAGCCTGAGTGACCTTGTTGCTCGGCTTGCAACTTCAGTTGGGAGGCCAGACGAGTCATTGCAGACATTCCTTTGATTTTCCAAAGACCCAGAGGTATGAGGTAGTTCATGTCGACACGGTGGAGGAGCAGGAACCACTTCCTGGAGATTCGGGCCCAGGTATGACTTTGGAGTTTTTAGTTTCTAAACTTGCTAATAGTACTTCTCAGTTTCAGCAGGATTTTCAAGCTCGGCTACAAGAATTGATCACCTATGTTGCCCAGCTGAATGAGGCCATGCAGAAAATTGAAAGCACACTAACGCAGTCTATCGTTCGTACCTTAGAGGCCGAGTTCCTTAGGGAGTGTTACTGCTTCAGTAATGATGAGGACGTTACTCCATGCTTGCCATTTTGTGAGGTTAAGGGGAATTTAGAGCCTAAATCTAACGACATCCAAGTGATAGAGTTAGAGGTCGAAAGACCTCACCCTGTTCTAACTTATGGTATTTTGTACATATTCGAGTTTTGTTCCCTTTGTCCTCATAAGTCTGTTGAGTCTTTTCTTTCTTTGGACTCTTTAAAGTCGCTTGAGTATTTTGATTATTTCTTCTTACCTTTTTTTTCATATTCCAAAAAAACTTAAAATCGATCTGTCTGGTTCTCTTCAGAAGAAGAGAACCCTTATAGCCTTGTCAGGCTATATTGACTCATCCAAGAAAAGATCAGAGAAATACGAGAATTTCTTTGTACCTTGACAGGGGACAGGTCACGTCAAGCAATTGACGTTAAAAATTTGTCCTTCTTGGAGGGAGCTGGGTGATAAAATTTACTATTTTTCTTTACTTCTTTCTAGTTTAATTTCTTGTTTTTCTTTTGTAGGTTTTCTTTCCCTCTGCCCTAAAGAAGAAGAAGATCAATTTAACGCAGACCTCTTACCACTATCCCATGTGCAAAAATGTCATTGGGGGAGGTTTTCTGTCCCATTGACTATTTTATTTTCTTGGGCTTAGATTAGAGATATGTTGGAGACAATGTATCATTTTATGTTAGGGTTGGGGTATGTTGTAACTGTTGGGCTCAAACAATGTTTGTATGTTAAATTTGTTTGCTTGCTCTCTTGCTTGGTTTGTTATGATGAGCAGTTGATGACGCACCCTTTCTTTTATTAGGTTTACATGAAACTATGTTTAAGCCCCTTGTTCAACGAAGTTAGGTCTTGCGTGCTTAGAGTTGTATTATTGGGCTTATATTTTTGTTGTCACCCCAAAAGGCCTAGGTTATATGTGTTAAGTGACTGAAAGCTCAACCTAGTAATGCATGCCTAAGTTTTTGGCAAACTCTTGTTTTATATTGTAAAAGCCAAGTGTAGAGTATGTAAAAAGCAAGTTTGTAAAAGCCAGAGTGTGTTGTAAAGTAAAAGCAAGTTTGTATATTATTTTTGAAGGGGATTACTCCTCTTTCTTGGGTTATGATTAACCTAGGGTAGCTACGACACCCGTAGTTTCCCTCTGAGCTAAAGTACCCCAAGGAATGAGTAAGCTTCGACACCTTGTTAGGAGACATTGCTTATAGTTGAATGACTCATATGACACCCATGTGGGCAAGCCAAAACGAAAGTGATGTGTCTATATAAGACTTCCTCTTTTGTGTAAATAAAAAATTAAAAAAACATATTAAAAAAATTATAGAAAGGGGTAAAATAAAAGTTTGGTTTCCTTAAGTGTGTCATTACAAAATTGAGTCTAGGAAGCTTGGTTCTTGAACCTTTGAGCCAATGTAGGGGGAAACGAATTGAGGGCCCTGTAAAACCGTTCTGGATTTTGCAAACTTAATTAGTACGGCTTTTGACTCATTCATGCATGAGTAGATTTAGAATCATTTTCAAATATGCATCATTGATTAATTGTAATAGAATTTCATTTTTTATTGCAAATCTCATCCTTATAGATTATTGAGACTAAAGTAACGACCCTTGTGATTGAGCAGGCATAATTTTCTGTGTGAATGTGTGATTCTACCTTGCTCGAAGACGATCAAGAATTAAGTTGGGGGTATTTGATAGCACCGAAAATGTGTTATTTTCCTCTTCTTAATTCGAGGTCGTTACTATGGTTAATGTGTTTATTTGATGATTTTGTAGGTATTGAGCATTTTGGAGGTAGAATCAGTCGTTACGAGCTATTTGAGGTTAATTTAGAACAATTAGGAGCCAATTTGACCAATCGGGCTTCAAAGGGACGTGAATGGACAAAAACACTCCTAGACAGAGCATTGCAACGCTATAAGTCAGTAGCTACGTAATTGGGCAAAACAGGCCAGCGTTGCAACACTACGAATTAAAGACGGAAGCACGCTACAAGGCAGAGTAGTGTTGCAATGCTACCACTTTCTATTTGTGCAACGTTGCAACATTGCGACGCTACTCTATAAATATCAGTTTTTTGTTTTAGGGTAGAAGAATACGCCCACCTTCGAGCTCCAACCAAATCTTCCCTCTCTTTTCTCTTCCATTTTCTATTTTGGGCGTTTCTTTAGTAGTTAATCGAGTAATGTCGGATTGTAGCTTCTCATCCTTCATGGGGAAGATAAGAATTTGATTTCTTAGCTTAGGGATTTGGAGGAACTCGATGTAATTTTGTGATATTTCAATTTATTGATGTATACAAACTTGTCTATGGGTTTTAATCCGAATTTATATTTATGAATTGCATGATGTTAATTGTTGATTGACGCCCAATAATTTTGTTGTGTGATTCTAATGCTTTGTGATTAATTTGTAATATTTGACACATATTTATAAGTTAATCCCATTTGAAGCAATAGATTAGTTAGGCCAAAAGGACTACTCCTAGCAACCTAAAGAAAAACCATTCTTTTCTCTTATCTTAACTTCATAACCTTACGGCTGCTGCATATAAATTATTTCTTCTAGATAACCATGTAGGAAAGTTGTTTTTACATCGTTGATCCAATTCAAGGTCATGTTGAGTCACTAAGGATAAAAGAAGTCTAATTGTAGTATGTTTTACAACAAAGGAGAAGATCTTAATGTAATCAATACCCTGTCTCTGATTAAAACCCTTAGCCACTAATCTTGCCTTGTATCTAGGCTTCTGATGTTTAGTGATATCCTCTTTTAATTTAAAGATATGCCTTGATGCAATTGGTTTGCATCCTCTAAGAAGAGGAACTAGAGACTAAGTGTCATTCACCTTTAAGGAGTCAATTTCCTCATTTATAGCCTCGAAGAAACATTCTTCATGAATCCCTCGATCAATCTACAACCATCCAAGAACAGCAACGCTCGAATGCAACGAACAGAACACAGCACAAACACAGCCAACAGCTCCTCGAACAAAATCGAGTCTAACTCGATCCACAAACTGAGAAAGGACACCACCACAATGATTATCTTGGTATTCTCGGTGTGAGAATCCAGAAGTTGTGGGCTCTATATGATCTTGGCTTGAGGAAGAGACTGGAGGACTACGGTCGAGTAGACGATCGAGCAAGTGGGAGATAAGATATTGTCTATCGTATAGACGATGTGCTCGATCGTTTAGTAAACGACAGCCTATCATATAGACTTAGCCACTCAACGGTGTAGCTACGATCAGCTGATGAACTATCGTTTAGTCAAAGGTAAGCGATTGTTTAGTCTCTGCATAACTATCGCTTAGTGAAACACTTTCACTTGATAACTTATCTGTGAGTTCTTTTCGAATCAAGTAACTTCTAATTTTAGGCAAACAATTTTTCTTTTATCTCACAGTTACCATAAAACTACTAATAACCTCCCACTCAATCGGTTATTAGAGAAAAAGAAATTAATTATCATATCATTAATATATTATAAATAAATATGATAACCAACTTATCATATTATATTTATAACCTATAGTTTTAATATTTCATCTCATGAAACATACAAACCATAGTTCTTTTTCTATTTTGTGGTACTTAATGTAAATCATATTTACATTAATTCTCCACTTGATATATCTTATACATCACGCCAATTATATCATATATAATTGAATTTCCTCTCGTTAATTTGAACACTTCAAACCAACCCCAAGAACTGATTCTCAACTTGAATCCATTGAGCTACCAAGGGGACCTTATGGACTTGTAGCTTGAAGCTCCAACAGTACGTGAATAACTAATTGAACTCCTTAGTCACCAGATCCGCCATATGTTAACTGTCGGGCACTCCACTAAAGACCGACAGCTACACTCTTCTCACTAAAGATATATTTATGTGTTCATATCAACCAATCAACAGTGTGATGACGTTCACAGATTGTTCGTAAATACAGCTGGGCCAATTTACCGTTTTGCCCCTATAGTTACATCTAACTCCTTAACCCTTCACACACTACAAGAAATCTAACTTCTCCCAACGTTACAATTCATCGGGAAATGGTGGAAAATTCATCGGGAGAGGCTCTCCTGATGAATAATGGGTTGTTGGGAGTTTGGTCGAAAAAACCCGTCGGGAGAGGAACATTCGACGCATGAAAAAATGGCGTCAGGAGTTAGCCGAGGAACTCCCGACGCATGTATAAGGTGTTGGGAGTTCCACTAACTTTCGACGCCTTATATACGACATTGGCAATTGGGGAACTCCCAACGCCCTATCATGCGTCTAGAGTTCCTCGACTAACTCCCGATGCTATTTTTTATGCATCGGGAGTTTGAACTCCCGACAGTTGTTTCATGCATCTGGAGTGCTCGAACTCCTGACGGTTTATTTGATGTGTCGGTAGTTATAAGAACTCCCGATGCATTAATATATGCGCGGGGAGTTCCTTCATTAGTTGAAAATTGTCTTTCAAATATTTTTAATTTATAGTTTATAGTTTTTTAAAATTTGATCTAAATAACCTGTAAAACATAATTAACCAAATAAAAATTCACATAATAAATAAAACAACGAAAACAAAGTCCATACTAAAACAAATAAATCAAAAATTACAATATCCTAAAATAAAACAAAGTCGATACTAGAACTTCATAAACATTCATATCACAAATACATAGAAGAAATAAAACGAAAACAACGTCTAGAACACGTCTGGAACACAGCATCTTCAACAATCGTCCAAGCTCATCTCCGAACAGCATTCTACAATAAAACAAAAACATTCAAATGTCATAATCGGTAAACATCCACAACACGTTCAAACTTCATAAACAAAACATCTACAACACATTAGAACTTCGTAAACATTCATAAACACACAAGAACTCCAAGATCAACGACAATACGAGTGTAATGAAACTCTACCCACCCCCTCCCCCCACTACAAACATGGAACCTCCCGAACATCAAAAAACACATAAATATCATAAACAAGGACCAACACACATAAAACTCAAACTTTGTCCCCAAAATGGTTTAAACCAATCTCAACTCACCCCCCACAACATATTAGAACTTCATAAACATTCATAAACACACAAGAACTCCAAGTTCAACGACAGGACGAGTGTAATAAAACTCTACCCACACCCCACGACAAACATGAAATCTCTCGAACATCAAAAAATACACAAATATCATAAACAAGGACCAACACACATAAAACTCAATCTTTGTCCCCAAAATAGTTTAAACCAATCTCAACCCACCCCCCACAACACATTAAAACTTCGTAAACATTCATAAACACATAAGAAGTCCAAGTTCAATGACAAGACGAGTGTAATAATACTTTACCCACCCCTCACGACAAACATGGAACCTTCCGAACATCAAAAAGCACACAAATATCATATACAAGAACTAACACACATAAAACTCAAACTTTGTCCCCAAAATGGTTTAAACCAATCTCAACCTACCCCCCACAACACATTAGAACTTTCTAAACATTCATAAACACACAAGAACTCCAAGTTCAATGACAAGACGAGTGTAATGAAACTCTACCCACCCCCCACGACAAACATGGAACCTCCCGAACATCAAAAAACACACAAATATCATAAATAAGAACCAACACACATAAGACTCAAACTTTGTCCCCAAAATGGTTTAAATCAATCTCAACCCACCCCCCACAACACATTAGAACTTCATAAACATTCATAAACACACAAGAACTTTAAGTTCAATGACAAGACGAGTGTAATGAAACTCTACCCACCCCCCACGACAAACACGGAACCTCCCGAACATCAAAAAACACACAAATTTCTTAAACAAGGACCAACACACATAAAACTCAAACTTTGTCCCCAAAATGGTTTAAATCAATCTCAACCCACATAAAACGACAAATCCCGAACACAAAAAAACATACAAATTTCATAACTGCAGGATAGCACGTCAAAAAACACACAAAACAACAAAAAGCACATCAAAATTCAGTTGTTTGGCTACCATAACTGCAAGATAACCAACAATTCTTTATCATAAAGCTACTTAAGACATAACTACTTTGCTACCATAACTGCAGGATAGCAACATATTAGACAACTAAATAATGTAGTAATCATACCTAATTCGATGGGTCTCCTCTTTATGATCGTATCATGTCTTCAATCATTTTTTTTTTCATTTCTTCCATTTGTCTTGCATGATCCTCTTTCATTTGTTTCTGAACGTCTTTAAGTTCTTTAATCCTCGACTGAGACTGTTCGAAATTGGCTCTCAATTCCTCTATTCCTAGTTCAAAATTGGCCCTCAATTCCCCTCTCCGTTCCTTGAGTAGATGACGAGCTTGATGACATGCTATCCCTTCTTGACTTAGGTTTAGGGCCCCAATCTAGGCCTTTTGCATATCCAGGTTGTCTACCCAAAATTGTCTCACAGATTTCATCCCCTATTAGTGGTTGAGAACCTTCTAGAGTGGGATTGGATTGTAATTCCAACATTTGATTCTAGACATATTAATTAAATGTGTAAGAACAAGCGACTAATGTTAGAAATGAAAACACGATAGTAAAGCAAAAAATGTTACATGTGTATTTTTAGCTGCCTCGTTCACGAACTTGCCACCTTTAAAGTGTGTTTCCCTAAATAGGTCAACGCGTCCTATTTCTCGACCTTCCTTTGCCTACAACTCTTCCTGAATTTGCAGAAATGACTTCGATTCGTCTACGTGGTCGAACGGTAATTTCTCTCTATTCTTCCTGTTCGTTATAGACATTTCCTGCATTTCAACAAAAAATAAATGTCAAAAGTGTGATGTATTAGTAAATGCAGTAAATGATACATGCCCTAAATATTCTACCTAAAACGCTTCACTCTCGAAGTGATCACACAAAAAAAACCAATCTTCTGGCCTATTTTTAAGCCAGCTAGGCAAGTTGGCACATGCTTGTTGAGGATCTCAACATTTCCTGTAATGTTTGTGCAAATCAGCTCTAAATTCTTTGAAGGAGTTTTGTATTTGATGTTCAATAAAACGGTTAAGTCGTTGACTGGACAGATCAAGTTCGAAATGAGGCTACAAAAGAATGAAGGAAGAATTAGCACAGATGATGTTCATAACTCTTAATCTACAATTGACTCTAAAAGAATAAACTTATAATTACTTACCAACAATTGACTCTTAGCCAATTCTATAAACTCGTTTGGAACCTTGGCAAAAGTATGACATCATACTGGAAATGCAGATCTCATGATGACACCAATCGCATTACTAAATTGTACCAAATGTTGAGATATCGGTTTCCTCTCCCCTTCTTTTATCACAATTGTAATTCTGCCATGTTTTTGGACGTATTTTTCCAACTCGATGTTCCGCAAATGCTCGCGTTTCCTCCGAGTGGATGTTGAGCTACTATCTGAGGAATAAAAATTTTAAAACAGTTTATGATGTATTTACGTTAACAAAATATATTTCAAAATATACTACCTTGAAGTATCACCCACAAAAGATCCTGTGTTGCCTAGATATATCTCCTGGAATTCTTCATCAGCCTCCTGTTGCCTATTAGGGGTTGACATCGTTTCTATACAAACACAAAAAAGATAAAACAATATGAAATTAATATGAAATACGTGTAAACAAAGAAAAAGTGAATTGAGTAGATACATCATTACTCATCATTGTAATCTAATTCAAATTATTCATCAACACTTGAACTGTTATTGGGAGATAATTATTCAACATCATCATCGTTTATGAAGTCATGATCGCCATGTACAATAATTGGTCTTTCCACAACTTTAGGATCAACGTCAACTCTACATAAAGTAACCTCCTCAATGGTTTCATCCACTCGGACTCCACCAATAATTTCTAGTAAATCTAGTTATGCGTTTTCAACATCATCCACTTCTGGTACATCCCATATTCGCTTATTTTGGACTACTTGAACAACTTTCTAATTGCTACCATATTTGATGTCATCAATGTAAAAGACTTATTGTGCTTGGATAGCAAACATGAAAGGCTCATTGACATACCAAAAGTGTGATGTATTGATCGATTTGTATCCT
The DNA here is from genome assembly GCF_009727055.1 of Benincasa hispida. Taxonomy (NCBI): domain Eukaryota; kingdom Viridiplantae; phylum Streptophyta; class Magnoliopsida; order Cucurbitales; family Cucurbitaceae; genus Benincasa; species Benincasa hispida. The sequence continues at coordinate 41,209,338 of NC_052355.1, read as the reverse complement.
AAATCCACATGTGTTCTATTACTTTTGTTGTTATCTGTGTCAAACCATCTACACTTCAATAAGAAAACACGTCTTCTGTTCGCATATTGGAAATCTAATACTTCGTCTACAACACCGTATATCCACACACACTTGCGTTCTTATTGATCTCTCCGGCCACTAGGACTTCACTATTTTGTGTAGCTCGATGATTATCGCGCTCTACAGTGTGAAACCGTACCCCATTAACAATGCATCCATTGTAAGAGCATACCTCAGACGAAGGTCCCATTGCAAGTGAAAAGTCTCGTGCCATTATAGAACCTGATATGCAACGATTTGTTACTCCAGCCATTGAGAACTTTGATATGCATCAACTTCACTAAAAAGTTCAAGGACGAAAATTGCGAACAACCAGGGTATAATTCATTACGTGCTTCGGTCATTAAATCCTCGAATAAGTTCGTGGTATTTCATTCTCAATCCTTTCTTCATTTGAATTTTCGTTTTCAATTGGAACTTGTAAATCAATTATAAGATTCAACATCTTATTTTCTTCGACAACATTACTCTCTATACTATCTACTTCAACATTCTCTATTGAATGACTTGTATGACTTTCAAAACTTCTATTTAAGTTTGTTGGCTCTCTATGATATACCCATTCACAGTATGAGGGAGATATTACATATGTTAATAGATATCGTTCCATGATATCTATTTTTTTTTTTCAAATTGAATTCATACAATTCTTGCATGGACATCTTATTCGTCCAAAATCATTAACATGAAACTTTGCCATATCTAAAAACTAGGATACTCCTTCTCAATACTCCACTGATAACTTATTCCTTAGTTTAATCTATTCTTTATTCATCCTTAAAAATAAATCTTTTCTAACCAACTTGTAATCCAAAACAAAATCCTGAATTAGAGGACAAAGTACAAAGTCTTTATTAAGCATGAATTTTGATTAACTTAATACAAAATTCCAAGTTTGTTCGGAGTATTTAAAATTTTAAATAATTTATTGATTTTTTCCCTAAACTAAGTCCAAAATTAAGAAAATTATAACATCCATAATCCAAAAAATTGCATAAATTGAAACATCCACAATCCATGGCTTAAATAAAAAACAATGCTAATTAAAAACAATCCACATTAACATCCATATTCCAAAAAATTGCATAAATTAAAACATCCACAATCCACAAAAAATTACATAAATTGAAACATCCACAATCCAACATTCACAATAAAAAAAAAAACTCAATCCACAATAACATGCTATAAATTTAAAATAATGATTTAAATTAATATAAAAAATAAGAGAAAATAAAGGGGGAAGATTACCAGCGGGCGGCGGGCGACGGTTGAAGGAGGCGACTGAAGAAAGGGAGGTAGCGGCAGCTAGACTAGACGACGGCAAAGGGAAAGGGACTAGACGACGGCTAAAGGACCGGCGGCGACTGCGGCTACTTGAAGAAGCAAAACGAAAAGGGAAGGGAGAGGAATCAGCGAACGAGGGAGCAGAGCAGGGGTAGGATATCAGCGGGGAAGAAGGATGGGGAAAATGAGATAGATCAGCAAAGGGAAAGGGAAGAATGGCAGCGGCAGCAGGTTAGGGCTCGGCGACGACCGATTAGGGTTCAAAATGGGGAGAATGGGGAAAATGAGGGAGATGGGATCTAGAACCCGATGCCGCTCGACGGGCGTTGGGAGATCCGTCGGGAGTTCCAAGGGAACTTCCGATGGTTAGGGTTCCCCGGGAACTTTCGACACCTATTTTATTCGTCGAAAGTTCTCCGGGAGCTCCCGATGCCTATTTTATTCATGAGACATCAGGGGAACTCATTTTTCTTATAGTGACAGATTGCTTATAGGCATTGAGGGAAACCCTTTCTCCCGACGACCGATTTAGGCATCAGGGGAACTCATTTTTCTTGTAGTGACAGATTGCTCATAGGTAGGAGTTCTCAAAATACTCAGGATTAAGGTCATGTCACCTATGGTCGTTTTAGGTTGGATGTAAGTCTCAATTATCAACGGCATTATATAAAGAGACGAATCATCTCGTGGTCCGGTCTTATACAAACTCTTTGTATAGGACACTGCCACTCGCATGTCTCCACATGAATGACCAGGATCAAACCATCTGTAGTAGTTCACAACACTTGTAAACCTCTACAAAGCAGGTCATATCCATAATGTCACTAGGATAAGGTATCCCTCATTAATCCGTACACTACAGACCTTTTAGGTTATTACTTAAGGCATAATCTACTTGTATATCTCATATAAATGCATAAGTTTACATACAATAAGCACGAATCTTTGTTTATTGGATATGAGTAAATGAAAATAAAACAACTTTTATTTTATTAATAATAATGTGTACAATATTTACAAACTACGAGACTCTAGGAGAATTAGGACACCAATCCCAACAAACAAAACACCCTAAGATCATTTAGATTTTGAGGGTGTTTGGACCACTTTTCTTTAGGTGTTAGGAATTTTAGGGAGGTGTGAGGACTTCTATTTAGAGTATACATAGAATAGGCAGCAGTTTCAGCACAAAACTTTTCTTCTAGGATAGCATCTCACAGAAGAAACCTTATTCTCTCCATAATAGTTATATTTAGCCTCTCAGTTATCTCATTCTGTTGAGGTGTATGTCTTACTGTCTTGTGTCTTGTTATTTCATTTTCTTTACAGAAAAGATTAAACTCCTCACCACAAAACTCCAAACCATTATCATGTCTAAGGTATTTAATTTCCTTTGCTATCTGTTTCTCTATCATTGATTTCCACTCTTTAAATTTTTCAAAAACCCAATCCTTTGTTTTTAGAAACTATAGCCAGCTTTTTCTTGAAAAATCATCTGTAAAGGATAGTATATACCTTGAGCCACTTAGGCTTGGAGTTGAGATTTGAAGGAACCAGTAAGGGTTCTTAAGCGAAAGCGTGGGATCGAACCAAATGCAAAAAATGTACAGAACATAAATTTTACAACAAAAAATAAACAGATTATGCATTTAAAAGAAAATTGCAGCATGCTAAAAATAGATTACAAAAAAGAAAAGGAGTTTAAGAAACCTTACCATTGAAAAACTCTTCTTCACGACATTCCTTCTCTAAATCTTGTCACGAACAATCTCAAACCTTCTAACTGTCAATAAGGACACCACCAGGAATGTTACCTTTGTATTATCTTGATCGGAATCCATGAGTTTTGTGGGCTCTGGCTATTTTGGAAGAGAGTGATTTTTAGAGAGATGAGAGGAAAAGATGGGATTCCAAAAATTTCATTAAAGTTTTCTATGTATCAGCCACTGTGTTAAAAAAAAACACACACACACTAGGAAAAAGAACATTTCTCCTCTTCCCTACTAGCACGTGTTTTAGAGAAAAGAAAGAGAGGGAGTTACAACTCCCTCCAAAAATGGTTTTTAAAATAAAATAAATTAAATTAAATTTATTTTCATAAATCAATTTAATATATATGAAGGATCTCTTACCGAAGAGTTCCATGAGCACGTTCGGATCGCTCCGATCTCACAGTGACCGAAATACAATAATGTACATTCAACATACAATTATGCAAACAAATCTTAATTAACGACATGCTTTGAACAAGAAAATAAGAAGGGAAAGAGTGTCATACCAGTTGAAGACGTTCTTCAAACTTCAGCACTCAAAGCAGCGGAAAACTTCCACACGATCTACCAACGCCTAGCGAAAGTGTCGACTGCAGAAACACAAACAATCGCGAACATGAACATCGTGGGGACGACACCACCAATAAAGAGCCCCGGGTATTCTCGAAATGAGAACCCAAAGCATAGTCTTTGGTGAATTTGGTAGAGGAAGGAGGAAATAAAAATCATGTAGGCGATAAGCAAGTGGGAGGGAAAAAGACGCTATCGCATAGCAGACTGCTTATCGTTTAGGAAATGGTATATGATCGTTTAGCAAAATCGGCACACTATATGATCGTTTAGAGAAGCTATGTGGTCGTGTAGGCGACAGATGAACGATCATTTAGGCGGAGAGTGCTATCGTATAGGCTCTCGAAAAAACTAAAGCGATCATTTTCTTTTCTCCAACGCGCGCTTGCGAAATTCTTTTAGGCGATCGATTGAACGATTCAAAAATGAAAACATTTTTCATTTTAATTCATCGATTACAATAATCGACACCGTCCCACTAACCCACGTCCGAACGTGAATTTTTGGACTAATTATCATATAATTAACTAATTAATTAATTAATTAATATAATCATATTATATTTTTATCCTATAGTTTGATATCACATATTTACTATAGTATTTTCTCCTCTACTGGATATAAATCATATTCATATCTAATTTCCTCCAAAATAATGCATCTCATACATTTAGCCAATTATATCATATATAATTAACTAGACCAGTATATCATATATAATCGAACTTCCTCTTATCAATTTGAACATTTTAAATTAACCCAAACACTGGTTCTCAACTTTATCCAATCTACCCAGGGGACCTAATGGACCTGTGGCTCGAAGCTCCAACAGTCTGTGAATAGCTGACTAAACTCTTTAGCCACGAAATCCACCATCCGTTAACTGTCAGGCATTACACTAAAGACCAACAGCTGAACTCTTCTTACCACAGATATATTTCTGTGTCCATCGAATATAACTAATGACATGCAAAAATGCATGTCATCTTAGGCCTTTTACTTAGAATTATGAGGACTGTTAAGCAGAATATGCAGCAATTATGTTAGGAATTCACGAGAAATTCAGCTTGCGACGTTCAGTATTAAGAATCTCAGCTAACCCAATATTATGCATTATTATGCGTTTAATGTTCTATTTTTGTAGCTAATGTAGGAAGTGGACGCAAACACGAAAACTGGACCACAACGTAAGACGACCGCATGCGGAGAAAATTTCCATCGCAAAGGCGAACGCGTTTGATCAACGCATGGATGTTGCAGTAGTCAGCCGTATGCATCCATCGCATGGGAGTTGCGCTCGTCAAGCAATTGCGGTCATCGCGTAGAGTTACGGTATTAAGTGAATACGGTCACTACAAGATTGCTGCTACACAATAACGCATGGTAAAGAGGTCAACGCAAGGTTAGTGGAATAAATGCATCAACACATCTACCTCGAGAAAATCAAAAGATGATGTTGACATTTCACCTACCACGTCGTTGGCAATGGAAGTTCAGAAAGGACTAAACGCACCAAATGTCAGAATCAGAGCAGTCCATTAATGTTATCGATGATCCAGGCTCTATATAAAGAAGCCGATGAGCAGAAATTCAAGTTGTCCAGGGTTTTCGCCCAAGGTTGAATCTAAGGTTTTCGCTTGAGATTCGCCTAGGGCAGATCCTTGTGATCTATACAAATACGTGAAAAGAAGCTTGAGAGTTCTTCACCTACGCTTACCACTCACCTACGCTCTTGCAGCATGCCCCCTTCGGGCAATACGACTTTCATAATACGCGAAGCAGCTGAGCGAGCGATCGCTCCTGCGCCAGCCTTTTTTTATTAGTAAAGTCAAGCTTTGGCTTAGTGGAAGATCGGAAAAGACTTCTCTAGAGAAGATTCCCCGGTAAGGAAGAGAAGAAAAAGGTGTTGTCATCGAGATCGACCTGTTTCACCCCAAAGTGTTCCCGGACCACATGCATACATCCGTAAGTAACTTAGTGCAACATGGCAAATTTCATTGAGAGGAATCAGTAAAGAAAAGAAAAACGAACATCTTACAACAAAACATTCATATTTGAAAATCTTTCTCAAAAGAAGTCAAGCCAAAACACGGTGTCGCAGGTAGGTCGCCCCGGCATTCTTTAGACCAAACGGCATCACCTTGTAACAGAACGTACCCTTCTATCTGATATGGTTATCGAGATTCTCGTTCCACTCGAAAGATTCTTGTTATTGCTTCAACCCATATGATTGACGACAGGAGAACACATGTCGTGCTCGAGACAAATTCTAATTTTCTTACTCATCCTTCTCTTCTTTCTAGGCCTGGACTAATGCTTCCTCGCGTATGGAGCCTGTTTGCTTCAGGCTCATCAACATGTCGGACCACAACCGAGCAGGAACCCTCCATTCTGCCTGAAACTCGTTCCCTTTACTTCATAGGGCCTTTTCTAATAGGGGAAAAGCCTTCCATTTCCGTCAAATGACCCGGCCTCCCCTGGCTCTTCCACCGTCCGGGCAAACAGGTATTTTCACGACTCTACCACCCAGTCAATTCTGTTCCACTTAATCCCTATTTCATGGCCACATCTTTTTCCGGCTAAGGAATGGGAAACCTTTCTCTTGTTACATGAATCCAATTTGCATTTCATCCGGGAAAAGCCATCTTTTTCTCAACTGACGTGTTGAAGGGAGCAAAAGTACTGAAATGAAGGATATGGCCAAGTTCATTCATTTATCAGTTTCGTTTTCTGAGCCCCCTGTCTTCATCCATTCCGAGTGACGACCGGAGCCTTCGACCAAAGCTAGATCTCGAGAGAGTCAGCTCCACCACCCATCCATGGCACTACCGGCAGCCTTAACGCACATCCACTGGAAGCAAGTCTTTGCTTCCAGCCAATCATTTCATTTTCTTTTCTTTTCTTATATTGTATTGTATGACATTTTGTGATTAAGGAATTAATACATTTTGTTTTCAATACATTTCTATATTTCCTTCGACTCCATCTCCATCTTCTTTACTTAGCATCCTCAACCTTCATTGCATTACTTAGTGAGATTTCTAGAGTATCGCATACTTAGTTATGTGGATTAGAGATATGAAGCATGTAGCAAACCACCGAGAGGTGTGCGTTGCGTGAGTGTGTGAGTAAACCTTATTTGCTTAGTGTGAAGTTGTAGCAATGCCTGTCTAAGCTAACGCAATGCTTGTCTATGAGTAAAGTCAGCAACAACCAACTGTCCGGGAGGGTAAGCGGTTGGTTGCATTAAGTAATGTATGTATTGTTCACTAGAGATAGGAATAATCTTATGTCACAAAGTTCATGCGATTACCTTGTCTATGAGCGCATCATTCATCATTTATGCATACTTGAGAAAGTAGTCTAAAACCCAAATATAAGACTCAAGAGAGCGGATTAGAACGCATAGGCAAGAATGGGGAACTTAGAGATAAACTCTGTTTGCTATCACACAGCGTATACACCCTGTGGATTGGATATTGCATGCGTCCAGGAAGTAGAATAAGGTGTTATGCGGCTATTACGCTCATGCGGCAAGAGCTCGTGAGCGAGTTATAGAGGTTTAGGCAGGAATAAACTTTCCGACAATATCGCAGATGCACCGCATACGTCCTAGAGTTAGGCTCAAGTGTGTGTAGCATGATCGCATGGCTTACGTTGACTAAGGTTGCCCTTGCGGTCACTCTTATGTACTGCAATGAAAACATCTCTGCTTTTTATCTATTTTCCCATTCATTTGTTTCATATCAAGAGTTATCGTGTCTCTACCTCTCATGCATATTCTCATTGCGTTGTCTGTTAGCTAGAAGTAGAAGTAGTGTCAGCTTAGAAACCTTCCCATCCATTCTTTTATTCAACCACCGCATGCACATTACCACATTCATTTTTCTACAAGTCCCTGAGTTCGACCTCGGATCACCCAAGAAACTTGCGTTCGCGTTATACTTGGCATGAGCGCAAGAAAACTTGTGACAGGACACATGGTCATCACATACATTCATTAAGGCATAGTCATTCCAATGCATGACCATCGACGCATGACTATCAACGCATACCTTAAGAACATGCATCGCATTTTACATCCAAGGGATTTTAGTTGTCGAGTAAATTGACATTTAATTTTCCGTCATCAATAACCAATCATGAGTACGATGACCCTTCACAGATGCTCGTAAGTACAGTTGGGCCAGATTACAATTTTGCCCCTGTAGTTACATCTCACTCCTTAAGTACCACTGATTCCTCTAATGAACAATACAACATAGTTCAACTATGTGTGAACACCTCTCGAGCCAAGAGAAGGTGGTGTACGACACATCGTGTCTAAATGCCCCGGACATCAGCTCCTAAAATAGCATCTAACTACTTACCTCTGCCTTGGGGAAGGAGTGAATTCCATCTTGTGTAGTTGAGTTCCCAGCTCCCAAATCAGACGAATCCCTATGGTAGGTTTGAATGGCGGACCTGCCACTCGCACCCATACAAATCAAAGACGCCCCCACCTAATGGCAAGAGTTTCCAACTCACTCAGGATTGAGGTCATGTTACCTATGGTCATCCTAGTGAAGTGAATCCTCTGTCATGAACGGTGTTATATAACGAACGTTAACACTTCGTAGTCAGGTCTTATACAAACTCTTTGTATAGGACGTCCACACTCGCATTCCCCAACACGAATGATCAGATCAGACCATCTGTGACAAGTCACAATACTTGTGACCATTCCACAAAGCGGGCTGCATCCGTAGCATTACCAGGATAAGGTTTCCCTCCTATATCCATATACTACAGACCATTTTGGTTATCACTCAAGACATAATCCACTTGTATGTCACTACATGCATGCTTGAGTCACATACAGATAACCAGGGATTTTATGTTTATTGGTTTGTGTAAAACAAATAAAACAAATAATCGAGCAAAAATACAAGATTTGAAGTAAATATCATATATTAACAACACAAGCGTTCGTACAAACTGTTTACAAACTACAGGACACGAGACTTTAGGGCATCAACCCCAATAATATTTATATGATAACTACCTTATCATATAATATATATTAAACAATATGTTATATCAAATATAACACATAACCTATAGTTTCTATATTGTATCAAATACAATATAACCTATAGTATCTATTCTCTCACCAATGGCATTTAATATAAATCTCATTTATATTAAATTTAATTATGTGAATCAAATTCATATAATTAATATTTGAATCATATTCAAATATTTATTTCCTCTCATATAAACTTTATATTATAATATATCAAAATACATTATAGTAATTATATCATATATAATTAGATTAAATTAATTATATCACATATAATTAATTTCCTCAATTAATTTGAACAATTTAAATTAATCCAAAAATTAATTCTCATTAAATCCTGTTCGAGCTACAAAGGGGACCTCATGGACCTGTAGCTTGAAGCTCCAACAATACTTGAATAATAAATTAAATTCCTTTAATTTAATTATTCACCATCCATTAATTATTAGGCACTCCACTAAAGACCGACAGCTGCACTCTTTGCACTACAAATATATTTCTACGTACATTAGATATAACCAGTCAACAATACGATGACTCTTCACAAATCGCTCATAAGAATAATTGGACCAAAATTACCATTTTTCTCCTGTAGTTATATAACTTCTTAAGTACCACTAATCCCTCTAATGAACAATAATCATAGTCCAATTATGACCAAACCCTTCTCGGGCCAAGTGAGGGTGTGGTGCCACATTGTTCAAGCCCTAGAATCAACCATTAAATGAGCAATTTATCTACTTTCCCTGGCATTAGGGAATGAAGGAATTCCTTTTTGTGTAGTTGTGTTCCTAACTCCCCAATCAAACAAATCCCCAAAATGGTAGGCTTATTGAGTCGGCAATCTGGCCACTTTCACCCAGAAAAATTAAAGGACCGCCCTCATAGGCAGGAGTTCACAACTCATTTAGGATTCAGGTCATGTTACCTATGGTCATCCTGGTGAAATGTAAGTCTCTATTACGAACGAAAAATTTCGTGGTCCGGTCTTATACAAACTCTTTTGTATAGAATATCCCTGCTCACATGTTTCCACATGAATGATCATGATCATATCATTTGTAGTACTTTACATTAATTGTAACCCCTACAAAGCGGGTTATACTCGTAGTGTCACCAGGATAAAGTATCCAGCCTTATCCATCTACTATAGACCGTTTAGGTTATCACTTAAACACGATCCACCCGTATGTCTCTACATACATGTTTAAGTTACAAGATAACCCTGGATGTTAGTTTATTAGTTTGTGGTTAATGCAACTAATTTTGAAATAAAACATCACATATTTTATTACATAAATAAAATGTTTGTACATTACAATTACAAACTATAGAACCCAATAAGATTTAGGGCACCAACCCCAATAAGGTTGGGCCCCATAAGTCTAAGTAGATATAGTCTAAAATGTCCTTTGTTGTATATTAAGCTTTGATGAAGGAATGTCTTTTAGCCTTTCCCAACACACAGTGCTCACAAAAAAGAGATTTTGTTACTAATCTCCTTAGGCAAAATGCCTTGTTTGGACAGGGCATCAAGGCCTTTGGAGCTAATGTGAGACAGTCTCTTATGTCATAGGTTTGCCTCTGGTAAATCTGAGGTGATAACAACATTAGCTTCATTTATCATTTCAACTCCTCTGACAATGAACAAATCATTCAATTTTTCTCCCACTAAGACAACCTTTGAGTCCTTTAAAACTTCTAAACTGGCACATTTCTCCCTATATTGACAACCAAGATAATCAAGCATACCAAGGGAAATTAGATTTCTTTTAAGGTTTAGGACATGCCTCACATTTCTAAGAAATATCACAGTTTCATCCTTTAGTTTCAATGAAACTTATCCAATTCCAATAATTTGGCATGCCTCATTATTTCTCATATACACTGACTCCCCACTGATCTCTTTGTAAGTATTAAACCATGGCTTGAAGTGTGTCATGTGGTAGGTGTATCCTGAGTCAGGCACCCAATCATGTTTGTCTAAAGGACTTACTAATTTTTTTTGGTCTTGTGTTGAAGCAAGTGCATCAGAGTGTATGAAAGACCCTTCAACAATGGATGCTTCAAGCTTTTTGCCCTTGCTATCTTTCGTTTTTTCTTGGTTTTTTCTTTTTAAAATGAAGCAATCTTGAATTACATGACCCTTCTTGCAATACTTGCACCTCAGTTTCTGTTTGGCTTTCTTTTATTCATTTGGTTGCTATTTTCCACTCTTCCATCAGTTAGATTGAGGTTTGCCTTTTATAAACAAACCTTCTTCACTGGGTTAATCCCTCTTTGATAATTGTAACTCCATCTCTCTGGTTTTTAGAGCTAAATGATTGTATCTCTGTAATGTTTCAGTACATTCTTCACATCTCAATATGCTTTTGGTAGGGAATTTAGAAGCACAAAAACTTCATTTTCTTCACATGGCTTTTCCCCAAGACTTTTGAATTCAGAAACAAGTTTCTTGTATTCATCTAAATTATCTGACAAGGGCTTCAAAGGATCCATCTTGAAGGTAAAGAATTTCTTCTTTAGATACATTTTGTAAGGTAGGTATTTCTTGGCATATAGATCTTCAAATTTAATCCAAATCTTGTAAGTTGTCTCCTCTTCAATTATTTGTCTCAAAACACTATCACTTAAATTTAGAATAAGTGTTCCATATGCAATTGACTCCATGTCTTCTCTATTTTGAACTTTCATTATGTCAGGGAGCTTTGATGGATCAATGAGGGTCTTGAGAGCCTTTTGTTGTCCAAGAAGTGTTCTGATTTTAGCCTTCCATAGGGCAAAAGCACCATTTTCATCAAATTTCTCTATTCTACTCTTGCTATTGTCATACCTGGTGAGTTTCATAATCTTATTTCTTCAAGAATCTACTTCTTGATCTTTAAATTATGCTCTGATGCCACTTTTGTTGGGTTTTGAGAATTAAATTTGTTAACAGACCCTCAATACTTTGCAGGAAGATGAAGAAATATCAGAGGAAAGCCCACACTGAAGAACAAGCCTACAATGAAACCTTGGTAGGTAGGAGAAGTGGCTGTAAGAAGACCACGTAGAAGCTGAAATCACTGCATGGAGGGGAGGATTATCACTCAAAGACCAAAACTTAATTGAAATGCATCATAATGTAAAAGCACTCTCTCTCTAACTTTCCCTTTCTTTTACAACTCTCTCTCTATGAATCTTAGTATTTCAAATACTTACCTATTCTTTGTGATTGCATGAAGATAAAGATGAAGATGAAAGAAGAAGGTGATTAGAGAAAGAAGAGGAGCACAAAGGAATACATGGTTCGGCCTTAAGACTGCCTACATCCACGGGAAAACACAATCTTGAAGAGAAAATTACAGATGAGTACAGCTTTTTGTTTTTCCTAACATATATATATATATTTTTGTTCTGAGAGCTCTCCTTTTATATATTTTTAAAGGAAATCAGATTATAAACATGAAATTAAAAATAAAAAATAAAAAATAAAATCTGTTACATAATATTATAGTCGTCGGATTTAATTTAACATCATTATAGCTCCAAATAAGGTAGCTCCCTAACTTCTTTTTTTTTTTTTTTTTACTCTCTGACCTAAACATTGAGTGTGTGTGACAAACACCACACCGATGTACAAGTTTTCTCGTCTGCAGACCACATTCTTTTCCCCTTAAAAAATATTCACCACTGTTGTCATGTGAAGGTCAGATACATTTTTCCTGTATGAATGTTTGACATCAACGGTTATCAAAATGAAATTTAAATTTAGTGAAAAAAATTTGAATTTTAGTCATCAAAATGAAAGTTAAAACTATGTTTTTTTAACTTCCATATTAACTCTCTGACCTAAACATCAAATGTGCATGACAAGCATTACATTACACTGATGTATAGATTTTCTTATTTTCATATACGTTCTTTCCTTCTTCAAACATATTCATTATTGGTGTCAAGTAAAGGTAGGGTGTATTTTCTTATCCAAATTTTGGCATCAACAATGATCAAAATATAATTGAGTGAAAAGGCCTCAATTTTAGTCATCAACATGAAAGTTAAAACTACATTTTTATACAGTAAAGTAATGATTTGAAAAGAATGGAATACAAATTAACCTAATAAAATTTTAGCATCAAATTGATTACTTACCTAATTCTTAAACCCCGAAAGCGTGTTAGTTTGAGTAGTAGTTTACATATCACATTACTTGAAAGAAACAAAGTCAATTTCTTTTTCTGGTGTTGTAATTCACTAATTAATTCTTTATTCTTTATAAAATAACAAAAAGGATTTATCCATTACCATTATATCTAAATTTAGTTTTAATCTTGTTTAAAACAAATCTGGAAAATATAAAATTAAGAAAAGAAACAAAGTGATATTAAGAAAAATGGGTTTTGGTCAGTCAATAAATAGTCTTTGATCTTATCTACTAGTAATAAAAAGCTGGGAGGATTATGACGTCATTAACAGGCCACAGATAAATAACCAAAAAACTAAAAATAATAAAATAAAATAAAATTCCACGAATATTCAAACCTTTCTCTCTACAAAACCTCCAATAAAAAAGATTCGATGTTATATGCGACGCCACGACTTCGACCAATCCCTTCTCTCTCTCTAGAATCCTCCATTGATTTTCTCTCTCTACACCTCCATTTTTCTATTATTCATTCTCTTCCTCATCCCACCTTCCCTTATTTATATCTCTATTGTTCTTCGGAGGTTTATTCCTTTTCTTGATTCTACAGATTCCATTATTCGCCTTTCCAGTTCTTTCTCATTGGCTTGCTTCGGATTTTTCTATGTCCCATTTTCATCCAACCCACCGACTTCTTCCTTAAATATACCCCTTTTCTCTGTTTCAATTTTACAAAATTAATCTGGGTTTCTTCTGTTATTTGCGATGGATTTCATTGATAATTTTCTGGATATTCGAGTGGGAATGGATTTGAGGCACTATGCTGATGCTTTGGATCAAGAACGCCGAAAAATTCAGGTCTTCCAGCGAGAACTTCCCCTCTGTTTGGAGCTTGTCACCAGAGGTAATTCCACCGGAATCTATGGAGTTTTTGCGATTCTTCTTCTCTTCGTTTTGGTTAATTCTTGTGGGGTTTCTCCCTTTTTTTTGCAGCAATTGATTCTTGCCGACAGCAGTTATCTGGGGTGTCGACAGAGAGCTCTGAGCATACCTCAAGCGATGGCCCTGTTTTGGAGGAGTTTATTCCGATTAACAAAACTTCTGTGAATTCCCATTTTGAAATTGAAGATGAAGAACAATCAAAACCAGAGAGAAAGGAATTGGGTCGATTGGATTGGCTTAAATCGGCTCAGCTTTGGAATCAATCACCGGATCCTCCCGTTACAGAGGTAATATTTCATCATCATTACTCTGTTTTGCTCTGTTTGGTATCGGAGAAAATGAACGAGAATTTTCCGGGAAAGTTTGTGAATTTTGTTTTTTCTTTTTTACAGGATGTTGCTAAGGAAACGACGTCGTCGGTTGTTGAGGTCAAACAGAATGGCGGTGGTGGTGCTTTTCAACCATTTCAAAAGGAGAAAACAACTCCATTGAAAACAGAATCGGCAGTGGTCGTTGGTAAAACGGCCGGTTCTTCTCCGATTCCAGAGGCGACGACAAGTTCGACGGCGGAAACCGCCTCCAAAGGTGGCGGCGGAACCAGTAAAAGAGAAGATAAGGAATCTCAGACTCAAAGAAAACAGAGGCGGTGCTGGTCGTCGGAGTTACACCGGCGATTCGTTCACGCCCTTCAACAACTTGGCGGTCCTCATGGTACAAAAAAACTTCTTAATTCTTTCTTCTATTTTTGTTTTTTTTTTAAATGATTTATTCTTATTTGTTGTTTTATCTTCAATTACAGTTGCTACACCAAAACAGATCAGAGAGTTAATGAAGGTCGATGGGCTCACTAACGATGAAGTCAAAAGCCATTTACAGGTTCAAATCGCGATTAATTGAAAGTGAATTTCGTTAAATATTGTAATTTAAATGAAAAGCTTAATTTTTACGTTGTTAATTTAATCTCAGAAATACCGATTGCACGCAAGAAGACCAACAAATTCTGCAATGCAAGACAGCGGCAGCTCATCGGCGCCACAGCAATTCGTGGTGGTCGGAAGCATATGGGTTCCGCCACCACCCCCACCGAAATACACGGTGGCAACGACAGGGAAAGCTAGAAATGGGATTTATGCTCCGGTGGCGACGGCGGTACGACGGCAAACGACGGCAGAGGAAGGGAAGGCGAGTCATAGCGGGGGAGTGGTTCAGTCAAATTCGCCGGCGACGTCGTCCTGCACCCATCCCACCACAACCTCGCCGTCGGCGGTGTAGTTTTTTTTTTTTTTTTTTTTAATTTTTGTTAAATGTTTGAGAAAAAGTTTTGTAACTAAAAATCAATATTCATAAAGCCATGTGATGTACATAAGATTTTCACGTGAAGTTCTTACTCATTTTTTGGATTTCCGGAATCATGTCCTTTGTCCTTTTCAACTCGTGTCAATCAAATCCAAGAAAATTATTGCTCAAATTACTAACGCTAGACCATGTAATTTTAGATTCATAATTAATGAGTTCAAAATTTTTATAAATGTCTAATTTTAATTTAGTTTCGAAATTAATTTTTCCAAAATTTTTAAAAATGTCACGGCACACAGAAAATATACAGAAAAGGAAAGAGCTTTTCCGTCACTTATTATTTACGGTAGTAATAAAGATATATATACAAGAAGAATTCGAAACCTTAGTTATTGAGGGGTAAAGTCGGAAATCAGATACACATAAGGAATTGACCAATTGACTATGATTAGGCAGACAGAGTACAACTATATTCCTTGCTTTGTTGATGACGTGTCCTACTAATCTTCATTACCCAGTGGAAGTGTACATTAACATCCCCTTCAAACGAGAGGATAACTTTGTTATCTTGAGTTTGGACCGTAAAATACGGGAATTGTGAGTGAGATAGGGGTTTGGTGTGACAGTCAGCAACTTAATCTACTAACAGGACATATCGAATTTCAAGAGCTCCTTGGAGAACTTTATCTCTCACAAAATAAACATCGATTACAATGTGTTTCGTACGGACATGAAAGACGGGATTTGTTGCAAGAGCGTTGACGCTCAGATTATCATACCAAATAACCGGTGTTGTGTGTATAGGTATTCCTATTTTTTAAAGGAGTTATTCGAGCCAAGTGATTTCAGCAAAGGTATGAGCTAAAGCACGATACTCTGACTCAGTGCTAGACCGAGTAACTACTGATTGTTTCTTCAAAGACCAAGATACAAAAATGTTACCAAGATACACATAGTAAGCTCTGACAAACTTGTGGTTACAATACTTGACGCCTAATCAACATCAGCAAAACCTGTTAGAGTGAACTCATCAGACAATTGAATCAAGAGGCCCATATCTTTTGTCCCACTAAGATACCAGCACATGTTTTACTCCTTGCCAATGAACATTGATAGGTTGTTTGAGAAATTGGCTTAGGTGATTCACAATATGGGTAATATGTGGCCTTGTATTTGTTAGATATTGTAGAGCCCCAGTTGTGCTCCTATAAATGTATGGATCCATCATAGAGCTTTCATCATTTTTAGAGAAATACTTACCCACGGTCGAAGGGGTGGGAGATGGTTTCAAAGACAGCAACTTTAGATGATCCTCAATATATTTTGATTGACTTAACAACAGTCTAGATTCAGTTGGAGAAGCTTGAATTCCCAATAAGAAATCGAGAAAGCCAAGGTCCTTGAGGGAGAAAGTTACATTCAGCTTGGCCATAACATTATTGATTAGTGTACTACTATTCCCTGTGATAATGACGTCATCAACATACACTAAGAGGAGAATAATTAAGATACCTTGCTTATAGATTAATAGCGAAGTGTTAGACCGGCTAATAAAAAACCCTACGTGATCAAAGTAGACTATAAGGTGTTGTTTCAAGCATGAGGCACATGTTTCAGCCCATATATGGCTTTTTGCAGCTTACAAACATGATTTGGGAATAGTGGATCAACATACTCGGATGACCGTTTCATCAAGCTTCCCATTTAGAAAGGCATTATTGAAGTCCAATTGTCGAAGATCCCAATTGTTGGAGATGGCAATGGAAAGAACCACCCGAATTGTTGAAGATTTAACTATGGGATTGAAGGTTTCAAACAAATTGATGCCTGGATTTTGGTGAAAGCCTTTTGCTACAAGAGGGGCTATGACATTGAATTGAACAATTAGGATGCCTCTTGAGACGGAAAACCCATTTGTAACCCACAATATTTTGATCATGTGATGAAGGGACAAGGACCCAAGTTTGATTTTGACGGAGAGCTTGAAACTCAAGATCCATTACTTTCTTCCAATCAGACGAAGAGAAGGTAGGGTTGACGGTAAAGTCGAGGAGGAAGATTGAGTCAAGGTAGGTGAGGAAATATCGTGAGCTTGGGATAGAGGGGACACGTGGGTGTTCGAGGGTATTGGATCAGAGGAGCATCCGTGGGCTAAAGGATTATAAGGTGAGGTTGGGCCAACAGAGTTATTTGGGGATAGTAGTAGGCCTACCAAGGAATTGTTTGCAAGGTATGATATTATCCACTTTGGGTATAAACCCTCATGGCTTTGTTTTTTATTTAACCCCAAAAGGTCTCATACCAATGGAGATAGCCACTCTCACTTATATACCCATGATTCTCCTCTTATCTAACCAACGTACGACTTTGGTCACATTCCCAACAATTCACTTTATTTCTATTAAAATCAACTCAAAATCCATAAAATATTTTTTTTTCAAGAATATTACAAAAATAGCAAAAAAAATTATCATTTAATTTAATAAAGGAAAATAAGTTTAGGAAAAACTATTGTCTCATTTATCACTTATTTAAATTAATCATTGTATTTATAGAAGTTCTAACACATGAGAATCTTAAACTTTAAAATAAATTATAATAGAAAAACTAACATGTATAAAGTGTTTAATTTTGAAAATAAATCATTTTGAAAAAAAAAAGTGTTTAGTAACCACTCAATATAACTTCTAAAACATTTTTAAAGCGTATTTTAAACCATTTTTATCAAAAATGATTTAAATAAAAATGAATTTTTTTTAGAATATTTTTTTAACCAATGCAAGTAGACCCTAAATGATACACTAGTAAAATTTTAGAGTGCATATTGTTAGTAATTTGAAATTTTAATTATACAACCTCTAAAATTTAAGAGTTTAAATTAATATTTACTCATTTTTTATCACATCAAATTTGGAGAAAAAGAAGATAAATGACGGAAAATGTTGAGAGCAATTAATGTGGTTGAAACCCTCCCAATTTTATCAATCAATCTGATCAAATTTTACGATACAATCAGTATAATAATTAAAATCTTTGTAATTATCTTGTTTTCCATTTTTTATATTCTTTAATAAACAATTTCATACGGTGCAAATTGAAGCCTTTATGAAATGTTCAAACGATGAAGTGCATTATTTTAAATCTTGCTTAATAATCCTTTGATTTTTTATTTTAAAATTTTAAAAATAATAAGTTTATAATAATTATTTTTACCTATAAATTTATAGATGTTATAATGAAATCGAATCTTATCGAAGAAAAAAAAATATCTAAAAGACCAAGTCTTGATTGTGATATTTAGTATGAAAATTCGAAAACAAATAAAGTGAGTGATATTTAGTACTAGGGCTAGGTTAAATTTAATTTTTAAAAAAGTAAGTTACAATCATTCAATCTTGACTCATTCTTAACGAGAGATTTAGTTCACAATTCTATGAAGTGTGATGTAATGATAAATGATAAATGATAAATCTTATCTAACTCATAAGATTAATAAATATATTGTTGAAAATAATGTCCGTGAGTCAAAATTCTTTATTTTTTTATTTTTTGGTACAACAATTTTAGAAGCATGGAGATGTATTTGTTCAATGGGTGATTTCTTCTTTTTCTTAGAATAATCATGAAGCTATTTTTTAATTTTTTTTTCTTAATTTGATAATTACTCAAGTACGGTTGAACTATTGAGACGATAACTGATGTGTTATCCACTGAACTATACTTGAATTAGCTAAATGTTATCGAAATTAATATTAATAATATAAATTTTACTATGATCATATAAATGCACCGTATAAATTTGATGTCAAAATATAAAAACTATTTTCACCTATAAGTTTTTATATCAAGTTTTTTAAAACATATTTTTTTTTAAGAAAATTTGCTAAAGACTCAAATACTCCTTAAGAAAGATGTAACAACCACGGTAAAGTTGTTGTAAGAAAATAGACACACTTAAAAGAAAACTAAAAACCTATAACTTAAATAGTCATCAAACGTTCTTTAGAAGTTATAATGGAGTTGTGATTCGTTTTGAATAAAATAGATTTTTTTCAGTATAATAACATGGTTAAGTAAGAGAATTGAACCTCTTATCTCTTGATCGAGATTACATATTTAATGTGAATTGAGCTCGAATAAATTTGATCATTTTTAATATGGGTTGAAGGGACGAGTTTGAATAAAAGAGGTGGAATATGAATGGAAGTGGTTAGTTAAAAAGTCTGAATTTTCAAACTTATAGATCTTATCTTTTCTTTTAAGACAAGATTTTCAACTTATTAGTTACTTCTTCTCATAAAAATTAATATCCCACTAAACCCACCTCCCAAAAAGGAAAAATGAAAGTTGATCAAAAGAAAGAGAGAGGACCATTATATATATATACACACATATATCACTTTCTTTGCTTAATGTTGTCATTTTTCTTTAGCTTGCACTATGAAAAGAGAGGGGTTTCTCTCACTCCAATAGGTTTAAGTAGAAACATACAAAATATAAGGTGAACTATACTTTCTTTTGTTTTTTGTGTCATCCTACTTTTATTGGTATATTTTGATTGATAAGAAAAAAATACTTTGAAATTTTCATTTTTTATTTAAATTTTTTTGATAAAAAGTGTTTAAGATATATTTTAAATGCGTTTCAAAAATTAGTTTGAGTTGTTGCCAAACACTTTATTTTTTTTTTTTTTCAAAATGACTTATTTTTAAAATTAAACACTTGAACAATTAAACCATATACATCTCAATTTTAATAATTTGATTTTTGCAGTATATAAACATATTTAATTCCTTATCAATTTATCAATCTGCATATAAAAAAATATATATTAATTTTTAACAACACTTTCTTAATCGAAATTAAATCATTACAACTCTTTTTTATAACCATTTGGTTTTTTATTTTCGTTTTTGAAAATTAAGTCTATTTCATCGATATTTCTTACAAATGATGTGTATCTTTCTTAATTACAATGGTTGAATTCTTAGCCAAATTCCAAAAACAAAAACTACTTTTTTTAGTTCTCAATTTTGACTCCATTGGTGAAAAGTAGATAATAAATAAAGAAATTTTGAGGTGGAAATAGTGTCCGTAAACTTAATTTTTAAAAACAAAATGATTATCAAGCGGAACTTACAAAATTCAAATTACAGTTTATTAAAAAGTATATCTTTAAACCTAATACACACAAAAACATGTTAAGGTAACAAGTTTTTTACTATTTCAAAATGTTGTGGTATTGTTTTCACTTGAATTCACTTTTGGTTTTATCTAGAATATCTCTTACATAATAAAATTGTTGTAACCTTAAATTTTATATTATGTACCCGAAACCAATTGGATACCTATATATCTTGTCTTTTTTATTTTCTTTTTTTAAAAGACATAAATGTCTTTGGTTTTTATAAATTGTAAATTCTAATCTCTCCTCTTTTTTTATTTTTTATTATTATTATTATTTTTTTTTTGTAAATTGCTATTTTTGAAAGAGTGAAAAAAGAGAGAGAGAGAAACTATGGTGTCATAGTGGTGTAATTTGACCTAGTCTAACATTTTTTAAAAGGAATCCTCTAGTCCCTTTTCATTTCATATTTTCACCCACTTGAAAGTATTAGTTGAATTTTTTTTAATGTTTTATATATTTATTAAAAAAAACAATATCAAGTGTATTTGATTAATTTTTAATATCCATCCAACTTAACTTTTTGTTCATATTATGAGTTTTGATTCTCTAAACTTTCTTTCCTAATACACTTGTCTTATCTTTTCTTTCTTTCTTTTTTAATGAAATCTTTATAATTTTTTTCAAATAAAAAATACTATACTCATCATTAATCAAAATGTTTGGTGCATCCCAATCTCATTACACATGAAAAAAATTAAAAAAAACATTTTTATAAAAAAAATATTATATGATAAATTTTAATGGTACAATTTAATGGGATGATACGTGCGAGTATCTATCCAATTTTTTTTCTTTATGAATCAATGTCTTCTTTCGCTTTATATTCAACTGCTCACACGTGTAGTGTACATATTTGAACAGTCAAACTATTTCTTCATCTTTATCTAAAATTTAATTAACACTTTAATACTGACTTTATTTGGTATAATCATTTAATTGTTTTTATCTATTGTTAAATATTTGTTTGTGTTTTTGTTTTAAAATGAAAAATACGTATGATAAGATTTTTTAATATATATATATATATATATATATATATATTATTATACATTTTTATTGTGCGTTTTCCGGAAGTTTTACTCGGAAATTTTATTTTAGTTCTATGCAATCTACAAGCCAAAATTAAGGAAAACGACAATCATCTAAAAAAAATGGAATGTCGTAAATTAGAGCCACATTATTATGATGATTGCAATGGATACTTTTTTTAATAATAATTAAATGTATAATAAAAAATTTAAAAAAATTACAAATATAACAAAATCTATCCGTAATAGATTTTTATCGCAGATATAATTTTACTAATTATATGATCTATTAGACTATCTAAATTTTGTCATATTTTTAATTTTTTTATATTATATTTTAATATTTTGTATTAATTGTTGTATTTATAATTATCCCTATTATTATATACCATATAAATATTTATTTAGAAAATAAAAATAAGAAAAAATTAACCGAATAACTACGGAGAACAGACAATATGTGCTATCAAAAGAAAATTAAGCGAGGAAATTATTGAGTTTAAGAATTTAGGGACTCAAATGCAATTTACACAAAATCTCGCAACTAAAAGTATTTTTCCAAAAAAAAAAAACATCTATTATCAATTGCGTTATAAAATGTTTTTCTTTTTTTCTTTTTTCCTCCCTCTTTCTTTTCTTCTAGAACATGACTTAAAAAAAGTAGGCTTTTCCTCGACAAATAGAGATTTCTTGCTAGAGAAAAATACTCTCTTTTCATTGAATTAGAGACAACTTAAAGACTTTTATTTGGTGTAAAAAAAAAAAGGTAAGACCTTTTTAACATGAGAGAGAAAATTATCAAAGTGGGAGGAGATCTCACCTAGATTTTGCACCCCATTCATTTAGATTTACTAATATTCTCTGCTTAAAAATACTTTGGGAAAAGAAATCTCATTTTTAGCGTAGAAATAAAGAGAATAATTGAAAATTAAAAGGAAAAGACAACAAAAATGGGATGATCATACTATTTACGTGAAAAACTTTAAAATCGAAGAAAAACATGATTCATCATAAAGATTTACTATGTGTCACTCACATCTTTTTCTTTACTCTAAAACTAGAAAATATAAAAAAAGAATTTAACTAAAATTAAAAACACTTTGGCATCAAGGTAAATAGTGTTGGAATTAATTTTATAATTAATTCATACGTTGGACTAAATACCAATTACATTTGATCTATTTAACGGGTAGATTGTGTGATCTTAATTGTGGAACCACAACTTTTCATATAGAAGTGTGACTTTGAGTAGAAACAGCTCATATAGTTCTAAGGAATTATGGAAATCCTAGAATCAACTTATAAATATAAGGTTATGATCCCAAAATAGTATGCCTCTAAGACCACAACCCACATCGCCTTGATTTAACTTCATATCAATTTTGGTTTTTCATCCATGTTTAGAACTTAAATATTGATCATTCTATCTGAATGTTTTAGAAGAATCGTGAATTGAGTTTTATTAAGTTTTCCAACAAATAGTATTGTTAACTAAGACAATTAGAAATCAAAATCATCACTTCCTTAAATCTTTTCGACATATATCGAAACTATTTCAATATTTTTCCCAAATAAAAAAGAAAAAAAAAACCCTAGGCATTTGAAATCCACCAAATATTGATGAAATTTGTATCTACACACAACAACGAAAGGTCACCAAATACCCCATATCGATTTTTATTTTAAAAGAAAAAATCGAATTTATTGTTTTTCTAAAATAATAAATCATATTTTGAGATTGGCCCTTTTTTTTTTTTTGATGATCACAAGCATATATCTATGAAGTGTAGTTTACGGCAAATCAATTTCTAAATACGTCTTATAATAATATAATTTGTTAATTAGTGAAAATGCATCCTAAAATATATTATACCTAAAAATTGTTGGTTCACGGGTATAATCTTTATTATTTTCTAATTAATTAAATCATTGTGTATTCTTCAAATTGTTATAGTCGGGGTCTACAACTATAACATGATTACATTCTTGATTACTAATTATGTTAACATGGGCTGTCACCATTATTCAAAAAATAATAATTTAAGAAACTCGATAAGCCAAGGCTTGTAACCAATGATCTATTTTTTCATAATATTTGAAATTATGCCATATGTAATTGATATTTTAAAATTGACAAGTCAAAGGTTACTTCTAGTATTTCACATGGAAGTTGTTAGGAAAAAAAATGTTATAGGAGGTTGGTCAGTAGATTAAAATATTCTTTAGAAGTGAATCTCAAAAATCTTATAAACTATTTTTAAAAATTTTGTAGTCATTAATTTTTTTTTATGTGAAGGTCAAACTTGCATGAACCATGAAACATTTTTTAAAAAAGATAATAAACGAATTTTTTCCTGAAACTTTTAACCTTCAAATTGATAACGGTATAAATATTATATTAGCTTATCTATATATATTTTTTATATATAGTTTGATCTATGTTGATATTAGCAAATTAAATTTAGGATGAAAATTCAAATCAAAATTAATCTTTTCAGAAAAGGGGAAAAAAAAAGGGTATTTGTGATTCTCACTCAAGTCATTGTCAAAATAATAACTTTTCATACTAAATATAATGCAATTGGTGAATTAAAGATATTAAATTTGTATATGATTGAGAAGTGGAGAAAAAGAAAAAGAAAAAGAAAGAAAAGGTTTGTTTTGGATTGGTTTAAAAATGTGGTGTCTTCTCAAAATGTCCAAACTACAAAATTTGGTCCCAAACCCAACGCCAAACGACCGAAAGACAATATCCCAAAAGTTAAAAATAATAATAATCATAAATAAAATAAATATAATCCCATTCCTATTTTGTATTTCTTTACTTTAAAAAAAATTAAAGATTTTATTGTAGTTAATAAAAAAAAAATGATAATTGTCTAGTGGATCATCAATATCTTAATTAATTGAACTATGTAAAATCTAACTTAAGATTATAACATTATAGAACCAACTTATTAAAACTATTTAGGATCGATATTTATATGTCAGATTCATAATTACATCTAAATAAAATCATGCATAATTAGATTAATTAAAATATTAATGATTTTTTAAAACTTCAGAGATAATAAACCTAACCAAAAATAATGAATTATAACATTGTTTTTTTTTCCCAAAATGGTTTTCATTTCATTAGTGGAAAGGAGTGACACTCCCAAAGAGGCCAAGCCAAAGGATTAAGGAATATACCCTTCTTCTTAGAGGTGAATTAATAAATAATTAATGCAGCCTTGACCACTTGAAAACTTTTATGAAATAATCGACAATATATTTTGTATAAAAATAAAAATAAGGATAAATATATAATTTATTCGTATAAATATATTTTTTTCTATTATTATTATTATTTAAGTATCTATATTACTTTTTCCATCCAAAATATCATAACAAATTTTTATTCAATAATATACTTCATTGAAAATTAATAATAAAACCAATATTTATTAGTTTCCACTAATTGACCTTGTCTAGACCAATTTTAAATAATTTTGACTAGAAATGTAATCTCTTATTGTTAATTTAAGGTGAAAATTGTTGTTTACAGCCAAAAAGAAATGGTACTAATTTTGGTACTCGACATATATTACCTTGCATTAACATTATTGTTTATTTATAATTATATTGGCATCTAAAATAATTCTTAAAAAGGTATCTTTCAACCAAGAAAAAGATAAATAAAGAAAATAAAGATTAAATTTCCAAAACAGCATCTTAGTGGTTTTGTTAATGATGTGATGGCACCCTGGTCCGAATATTCCATATTGTTTTCATAATATCCTTTTTTCATTAATTAATTTAATTAATTTAGAATATTCTCTCTCTCAAATTTATTACATTATCTTTTTAAATTTTGACCTGGCCCACAACAACCTCAAGAATCTTGCATTGTCTAAGATTCCCCATAATCAGATCCATTAAAATCCATGGGCCCTTTCTTCTACATTTTACGAATCTAGAACCACCAATTCCATCTAATCTAGATTCTTAATCTAACGGTCACAATAACACGACCATGATTTAAATAAATGCTCAAACACAGAGGATCCCTCCCCCCCTTATGGATAAGTTCGAGAGTAGATAGTGACCCTTGAGGGACATAAAAGGCCAAATGACTTTTGAAGGGGCCTTTGCCTAGAGACTTTTTTTTTTTTTTTTTTATCTATTAAAAAAAAAAATTCAGATAGTTCTACCATGTATAATACTTTTATCCGTTTCTATTATTACTTCTATCACCTCTATAAGAAAAGTTAAAATTTTACTATCTTGCATAAATAATTTTTCTTATTTTTCTATATTCGAAAATTTAAATATTGAAAATTTGTAAAAGAATGTAGATACATACATTTACAAAACGACGACGTTGCATGCTGTTTCTTTACGAGATTTTGAATTTGGGAAAAAAATTCCAAGGAATATTCTTTTCTTATATATTTGGTGGTGGCCGAACTTCCAAAGAAAATATAAAAATGCAATCATTTATGTAATTAATGTTATAATGTTTCATCTTATTCATTTCATGTTATTGGATTCTCAAATTTTAAGTTCCACACTGTTTTTATATATGAATAATATATGAAAAAGAAGGGGGTTTTATTGAAATCATCACCCTCTAAGAGTACCCAACCTAATTACTGTTATTAATTTGTTTGATTTATTTTTAATATTAAGAAACATAAGATTAGATGTTCAATAAAACAATTATGAGTTTTGAATAGAAAAGACAAACAATTTGCATAATGTATAAAGAAGAAGAGTTCAATTGTGAACAACACTGTCCATATGTCATGGAAACGATTACTTAAACATCATCTCACGAAATGACATTATTGTATGATATGATTGATTAAAATGGTGGATTATAAATTAAAAGAAAATATTTGAAGAAAAATTAATGAGAAATCGTTAATGTCATTCAAATTTGGATCGACTTTTATTATTAATTATCATTATTATTATTATTTGGGGTGTTATATTTACGAGTTAGGACGGATCTATGAAAGGGTTGGAGACGTGTGTCTCCTATCGTTTTATATATAAATATATTGGTTTTTTATTAAATATTAAAAAATATTATGACATCAAAGGAGTTAGCTTTAGTGTGGTAGAACTCTACTAGACTGTGGTGGAGGTAGTTTTTATTCTTTTTTATTTTAACTAATTTTTATTTACTGAAAATTTCAAATATATAACTAAATTCCAAAAAAAAAACTTCACATTTATATTTATGTTTATATATAAATATTTTTTAATTTTTAGAAATTAGTATTTTATTATTGATTTACAGTTTTTTAAAATTAAGGCATATAAATAATATTTTCACATTTAAATTCTTTTTTGTAATTTCTTTCCCATTATTTTTAAAATTACATTCAAGTTCGTACAAGTTTAACTTTTAATTTTTAGAATTATGACTAATAAATATCTAAATTTTCAATTTTAATTCAAATAAGCCCCTTAAAAATGTCTAATAGATTTATAAACTCACAATATAGTATCTAAAAATCTCATAAAATAAAATAAAATGCTTAAAAATTAATGGTTATATTAGACAAAAAATGGTAATTATTTCTTATTGAACACCAAATTTTTAATTTTGTAGTCAGTGATTACATTATTTTTTTTAAATGTCTAATATTATATATTAGACACACAATCGAAATGTCAATGATCTAATATCTATCTTTTAAATTTCAATAACTATATATGATACAAATGGAGACGTTAATGAGCTAAAACTTTAACTTTATATATAGTTATATTCTCGAATATTATATCAATGTATCTAAAATTATATTTATATGATCTTATATCTTCACTTAAAATTCTAGATTCATTACTATTACGAGCTATCCTATAAATATATGTATTTAGGCATGATCAATATAGCATATAAGCCGCGGTTTTATTTCAAGTACATGCTCTTTTTCGTCTAATATCCATACACACGTGTATATTTTTATTAAATAAATTTAAGTTCTTTTAAGCAAAGTTAAAATTTAGTTCTTATTTTATCTTTGGGACATAAAAATAAATTTAAGTTACTTGGCTACTATACATACCCGCACGGAACATTATATACTCACGTTTTAATTAAAATAATAATAATAATAATAAGTTTTAACTTGAAATAAACATAACACAATTATCGAATTTAGAGATTTGATTCCTCACCTCATATGGTATAAAAAAAATTCACATGTATCTCACAAAAATGAAATAAATAACAAAATTATTTATCCAAAGAAAAACAATAATAATCTATATCTATACTATATTAAATGGAGGCATATGGAAGAATCTTTACCTTCTCATATTGCCCTTCAATTTTAAGTTTGGTCCTAACTTTTGTTCATTTTGATCATTATATCTTTAAAAAGTGATACTTTTGATCCTTCATTTTCATTTTCATTTCATTTTTAAAAGATCAAAATGATAATTTTTCAAAAAATTCGATGATTAAAATGAACCAAAGTTGAAAATATAAGGACAAAAATAAACATTTTAAAAGTACATGGACTAAAATGAACTAAAACGAACATTTTCGACCAAAACAGCCCAAACAAAAAGTATAGGAATCAAAATAGTATTTAAACCATATATTTTTTTATTATAAATCTTCTATAGTGAAAGTATACACTATATAAAGACAAGATATCTTATATAATTTTCTTAGCGACCCGATCATCTCAAATTCATCCTACCAATATAAGTTCAAACACATGCGGCCCCAACACACTGGATTTTTAGGCTTTCCAAAATCAGAAGGGCAAACATCTCCTAAAATACTTTAGGATAAACGACAAAGTATTAATGAAATTCATTGAGAGAGTGGTTGATCAATATTGAATCTGATTTCGCTACATCCGATTAATTGGTGAGACTACCAAAGTTTAAAATGTTGTCAACATAAATACCGTCAAGTCAATTTTATGCATGAAAATATCACTAAAATATAGATGTAGATAGATATTTTTGAAAAATTATAAAAATGAAAGTTCCATAAAATATTTAAGTTTAAAAAAAATATTTTACATTTTTAGACAAGTTAAAAATGTTTATTGTCTGTGTTTAACATATTTGTTATGATATAATGGAAAAATCGATTCATCTATTATGTTGATGCTATACTAGTCATGACACGTGAAAATATCGATGAAAGTATTGACATGATGAAAGTATTGATATGATGAAAATTTAAGAGCAAATTGCAAAAATCACCATAAAGTATGGTGCTCAAACCCTCAAACTTATATAGGTGTTAAAATTAGACTCTCAAACTCACGTAATTATAGAAATTGTAACAATTGCATAAGTTTGAGGGTTTAATTTTTATTATACGGGGGTCTAATTTCTAAAACTACTTTCAGTTTGGAGATCCAATTTTAACACTGGTAGAAGTTTGAGAGCTCAATTCTTATAATAGAAAGTTTGAAGGTATAGTTGCAACTACTATCATACTTCAATGGTGGTTTTTACTGTTTGTCAATATTCAATATCATATAACAAACCCACTTCAATCCATCGTTATAACATTGATATTTTAATCACCCAAAGGCTAAAAGACATCACTTCCTTGGATGAATTTGGTTGAGGATGAGAGCTAATTACATTCACAAACCTGTCCAAGTACATCCACCTTTTCATTTTTGGACTTCTTAGGTCGTCCATGGCCATTAAACAAAGATTCTTCAAACTTCATTAGTGACATTAATTAAAAATAAATTAACTAAACCTTCCTTGAGCCGATTATCAAATTGAGCAAGCAGAAAAACATTTTGTTTATATCCTAAAAGCCATGTACTACGCCATTCTCACATAACTACACTATCTCTTTGAAAGACATTGAAACAGATGATAACATATATTTGCTTGAATTTTTTTTCCTCTAGTGGCCATTATCTCGTCCAAGTTCATTCCAAAACTATTCTTTGGTTTGCTAAGAATACCAATTGGTTGTAATCTCAAAGATAATGCGCAAGACAAGTAGACTTTCCATTCCACAGTAAATAAATTAATCTGCATTTTCCTTCTAAAGAATGGGAAAAAAAGGACAGAATCTGAATCTGAATCTGAATCTCTTCCCACCCACCAGCAGATTTTTGGGACTAAATTAATATTGGAACAATCATGATCAATGTAGATGGTGAGTGTAGGTTGTCCTTGAAGACATGTTGGAGGAGTTTGGACATGTAGAAAAAGATGGGCAGAGTTTGATTTGGACTACGTTTTCAATACTATGGGCCAGAAGTCCTCTAGGCATGACTATAAGGGAGCCCATGGGCCATTGGGCATTCCTTGCTCAAACACTCTTCTTTCACCAAAAGGGTAGGTATTAGGATCCAGTGTAGAGGAAGAAATCTCACTTCATGAATCCTGAAAGACTGAGAAGGTCCATTTGACACAAACTAGTATTCAAACTTAGGCTAAGGGATTGTTTGAAATGAGTTTTTTAAGTGCTTAAAAAACGACTTTTCAGGCACTTGAAAAGAACACTCTAAGACCATCTTTAAATTATCTTTTAGAGATCAGTCTTGGGATCCATGGATGAGAAGATCGTTGAATTTTCTACATGTAAGTGTGAGGAACCAAGGTAGTATGGACTATCTTTGTCCCACATCGGTTAGAATGGGATGACCAACGTGGTACTTAAGTGGCTGAGACAAAGGTAGCCCATACTACCTCAGTTCCTAACAGTAAGATATGCCAGGGAGTTAGATGATAATTCAGAAAAGTAAAAAGTAACGATCTTTCCTTCATTATGAAACCAAATGATGCTGAAAAAACACAAGCTTCACTAGATTCCATCATCAATATATTCTGAAACTTCAAAAGGTGAGTTTTCATTATTGAAAAACCAGGCACTCACGCTTGATCTGAAGGTGGGGAAATGTTAAGTGGTACGCCAGGAGTAGGCTCCAAGACAACTGCCTCTGGAAGCTCCTTTGACAACAATTCCTGCATTACATTGAATTAGTAAGAATTTAACAGAGCTTTCTAACGTTTGTTGTGCAGTATCAAAGTAGAAAGTTCATCCAAAATGGAGGGAAGCATTTCAACCTTGGTCACTCATTTGACCATGTGTAAGTGTACAGACCAGTACAGACCAGCTTGACACATCTCTACTAATCTCACCAGACAACTCACATGTTATGGTGGCCACCATTAACACAGTTTCCCTCTAAACCCTTTACTATACCTATGACCCTTATTGACCGTTAAGCCAACCGGTAATGGTTATTTGATCATGTGTTATAAGATTCTAAAATCAACATTCTAATTATAAATTAGTGACCAGGTCATTCTGTACTAGACACTACTTGATTTTCATTCAACTTCATCAGCTTCTATACTTAATAATGTATACATGATAGAAAGAAATAAATAAACCAAAGTTGACTGGAAACCTACAAACCATCATGCAAAGTTCAAGTATGCCTGTATGAATATGATAATATATCAGTTCGGACACACGTTTCATAATGGCTGTGGTTAAAGTAGATATTAACCTTGAAAGATCCAATTGTCCCTTCCCCTCTGATTAAGCTTGCAAGAAGCCCTTTGCTATCCATATCTCCATTATTCATTGGCACGATGAACCTGAAAGACGACAAGGAAGGATAATTTGATAGGATAAGATACCATGGGCATATTATATATTAGCTAGGGAGTGTATAAGAATAACGGTTATGAACTTATGAATAAAGTAGATTGCAAAGGTTCAAGGTAACTAGGTTAGTCATATTATAGGATTGATCCTGAAAGAGTATGTAATTTTCTTTGATATCGCAATACATTTCATCACCAATTTTCTTGATTTTTAATCTTAAGGTCGGGTTTCTAACTTAAATATATAGAGAGAGAGATGTCTCCACCAAGTAGCGAATTTAAGGTTCTGGAAGCATTCATACTTTGCATGCAGCAGCTTTGCAAGTTGGACTGCATCTTCTTGTCCAGAAACGAGAGTAAAATTAGGCAGAAGCTGCTTTATCACAGGTGTGATGACAATATCAGCCCTTTCTTTCCCCAAAAATTCCTTGTCGTAAGAGCAATGAGGTTCATAATAAAGAGTCAGCTGGCCTTGGGGAGAAATAACGAGATACCTGGATTTAATAAGAGATAGAGAGAGATGGAAACTAAATAACCAGGTTACTAAATACGATGTTCATCATGTAAAGTATCATACTATGCAGTGGGATTAGCAATGTAGAAGATCAACAACTTTACCCGTTCTCAGGACGCTGCCACGGAGGACCTAGAACTGGTCCGGCAGTGGCTCTAATGAGTACTTGAGAACTATTTTTTGCTTCAATAACTGAACTCTGACCAGGTTCTAGATAAGTGACCTGGATATAACTAAAACTAGCCTTAGAACATTCACATATGAGCACAATGTGGTATATGCTCCTTTAACAAAGAATAAGAAAGTATAGCGCCTCTGCATGTAGGAAAGCTTCGGTTTTTAAAATTATTTTGGCCGAGAGGAGGGAGATGCTCCTCTGTTATCTTTAATCACTCTTGATCTTTATGTCTTCCTGCCTTGTACAGTTGTACGTTGATAGTCTATCCAAACCACAAGCAATGAACAAAAAAGATGGGAAATGGGGCTGATTTAAAAAATGCCTTCTAACTACGGTAACATCTCTCTCTCTATCTCTATTTATAACAACGGCATGTTAGTATATGTTTAAGAGTGATTTTAAAATGATTAAAATCATGCTGAAACATATCTTTAATCCCTCGAAATCCATTTAATGTTTAATTTTATACTTTTAAAGATATTTTTCTTACTATTAAAATTGATTTTGAATGATTAAAATCACTTTTAGAGAGATTTTGAAAATTTGAAAAGTAATTTTAACAATTTTAGAATCACTATCAAACATGTCTTTGTATTTGGAGTTGCTATAACCTTGAATGACAGCAGAAAGAAACAAAGAGAGAATCCATAGCAGAACCTACTTACATTGCTGAAAAGTGGATCCAACAATGTCTTTGCATTTGGAGTTGCTATAACCTTTATATTTGGGGACTTCTTAGAGAGAGGTCTCAGGGTCTTCAAATGGCAGTGATCATCAAGACTTTGTGTAATGAGTAAGCAGTCAACTTCAGGAAGTTCACTCAACTGCACTAAATTTGCTCAAGCATCAAAATTCGTTTATTAGACTACATCAGAGAAACCAAACACCAAAAAAGTGCTTATAGCTATTAGGAAATTACCTGAAAACTCTTCAATATCTTCTTGGACGCCTCATAAAGCCATGGGATACCAAAATCAAGATTACCAACCAAAATAGGATCTACCAAGATGGTCAATCCGCCTACTTCCCACAACCAACTATTTCCCTAAAACAAAAAGGGGGAAAGGGGGAAGATTAATTCTAAGCATGTAATTCAAAATCAACGAATAATTATCGGTCTCAAGTCATAAAAGTACTAAGAACCCGCCTCCAGATAAGTTAGATTAAACGCATCAATGGCAGAAACAGTTGGCCCATCGGCATTCTCTTCGGCAATGACAGCCGGAACAACCCTATTCGACCTGTAACGAAGCTTTAGGGCAACCATAGCTTGTAATCTCCAACTAAAGAAAAATGTAGAGATGCAGAATAGAAGACCTGGAAATCGATACGTTCGGCAATGAGCTGGAAGCTTTGACAGTGGGATAATTCGTACGAGAAATGGAAAGGGCAAATGAAGAAGGGGAGAAAACCCTTGTGGTGCCAAATGGTTTGCAGAAGCTTGTGCACTGTACAGCGGCCATGGCTGCTTCTCGACCACTCCCTCAGCTTCTCCCTGCCTTTCGCGCGAAATCAAGAAGACGAGTAGTAATCTCTCTCTTTATTTGTACGGGTTTCCACAATGTTCTTCAAAATTATGAACAGTTCCATCAAAATTTTGTGTTCCTGATTTGGCCACTTGCCACGTGCACGGTGGCCGTTGCCCTCATACTTTGGATCAACTGTTTCTTAAATATTATACATACTATATTTTGGTTTAAATACTCTTTTAGTATCGGTAATTTTCATTTTAGTTCTGTACTTTAAAAGGATTCATTTCAATTCAATATTTTTACTTTTGAAAAATGTTCATTTTGATCCTTGATATTAATATATTGATTTAACAGATTTATGAGGTGGCATTTTTTATGAGAAAATTAGGCACCACGTGGTCGTTTTATTTTGTGCCCATCTTCTTCATGGTTTCAATTGCAGTTCCCAGATTTTTTATTTTCCAACTCAATCTTCTGATTTGTTTTTTTTTATTTTCCATCTCAATCTTCTTTATTTTCCATCTCGATCTTTTGGTTTTTTATTTTTCATCTCAATAATTTGGTTTTTTTAAAATTTTCCATCTCAATCTTCTACATTCATTTGAAATCTTTTCACAACGAGTTAGACTTCGCATTCAAAATCTAGGTAAGCCTCTTCTCCTTTATCTTTTCTCTCTCTTTTTTAAAGAAAAAACAAACAAACAAACACAGAGGATTGAGATGGAAAATAAAAAACCAACCACCTACGATTGAAACCGAGAACGAATAATAAACCTAATCAATGCAAATTTAATTGGATTTAATGGGATCTGACATGAGCCGGTTTATTTGAAACTTAAAATGACCATGCACGTCTAATCCTCTCATAAAAAATGTTTGTTACCTCATAATTGTATTATGAACATTTTTTTTAAAATAGAGTAATCAAAATGAACCTTTTTAAAAGTACAAGCACCAAAATGAACCTTTTAAAATTCAAAAAATAACTAAAATGAACCTTTTAAAATACAAGAAGGGACCAAAATGAACCTTTTATGAAAGTACATGGACCAAAGTAGTATTTAAAATTGGTAGTATTTCAACCTTCTATTTATAATGTTGAATTAAAAGTTTGGTTATATGTCAATGAGCCTTAAATTTAGAGTGTTAGGGTTTATGCAATTTGTAAGTTTTGATATTCAATTGTCAATTTTTTGGATTGATCAAATGATCGAGTTTAATATAATTTCAAGTACACCTAATGAGCTTTTTGAAATTTCTTCTTGTTGTAGTTAGTTAGTAAACAGAGGCTAAAATTGGAACATTTGATCCAAAGTCAAATGGGGTTGATATGGCCTTGCTCGCACAATTATTGTATTTGAAAATTTTGGGGACATGTAGGACAAGGGTTATCATCAAAATATAATAATTTCTTGCTGCAATAAAAACTACTTTCGTGTTTACTATTTATTTACTACAATTTTTGCTATTTTACATTCATCATTTTTTTTTATTATTTGTTACCATATTTACTATTTCTTTCTCAAATTAAAATAGTTTACACCTCAAACACATACTATTCTAACCCAAACTAAAATAATCTATACCCAAACACAAACTATCATAATCCAACTACAATAACCACCTCTTTGTATTTGATTTTGGTTGTACCCGTTCTCTCTCTGAAAATTTTGGAGGGTTGTGTCCTTTTGTGCCTAAAGTGGTTCTCCTTAGCTATTTTTAAGTTTAGTATGGTTTCTAGTTCTGCTGGTGTTAAATAAATTTTCTCATAAAAAAAGGGGTATAACATTTATTTAAGTATAGAATCAAATTAATGAAATTAAAATTTTATGATGAAAATCGTTACTGTTTGACAAGTTTTAAGTAAAAATTAACTTTATTTTCTTTAAAAAACACGAATTACGATTAAGACTTTCACATCAAATCAATTTTAATCTCATTTAACAAGTATACTTAGATAAGAAATGAGTTGATGGAATGAATATCTAGAAACATAGTGATATCAACCTCTACTTTATGACCATTCCAAATCAATAAAATGTAAGAAATAGAAACCACTATAATCAATGTCAATTTCTATACAAATGCTTCACATTTTCACCAAAAAGTCACTCAACCAGCTAAGAGATATTTCAAAAAGATGAACGCAAAAAAGCACCAGATTCTCTTTTGCTTTGATAGAATGAGATTGGGGACAAAAAAGCAGCTCCATAACATTGACCCCGACAAGAACAAATGACCATATTTACTTGGAGCTTCAATTCATATTTTAAATGCTAGCTCTCTCTCCCATTTTTTGGGATGATAAGGTATGGATTTGACGATTTGGGTACCCTTAGGCGTTGGCAACTCATCTCTTGAAGGAATTTTGTTATGCCATACGATTTCGTTCTCGCGTTCGAACTTCCTGAGCATTTCGGCTACAATATCTATTTCTATTCCGAAAACAATTTTCCATGAATTTTCTCTTGGCATTTCCTTTTTGACATCAGTTAATGCATATCTAAGAACTCCTATAGCAACTCCAGCTTGGCCACCAGACATCAGTTCTTTTGCAAGATTTTTCCGACTCTTCAACTCATGTAGAGCTCTGAAAGCTGATAGAAATTCCTATACCAACGAAACACGACAAAGATTGTACTGGTCACGTGGCTAAACACTAGATTACACACCATAAAACCACCATGAATGTGTAAGAAGAGAATTCTAACCAAAAAGTTTGAGGACATATCTTTCCATTCTCCAGAAATTATTCGTAAATGATTCACTGATTCATTGAGTAATTCAACAATACCATAGTGTAGCTTTGCCAAAAGACTAGGAATAGTTCCCTTTTCTTCAGCTCTCATCGATGTGACAGCCTGTTAAATTTTTTATGGCAGAAGATTCAATATAGATCATCGTCATTGGGAACAAAATTAAAAAAAAGAGAAACGTGAACATCCCAAATTCCACACTCTGATCAAAAACCAACTAGACTAAACGGTCTCACAAATTGCACTTTCATCTTAAAGGCCATTTTTTTTAATAGAAGATTCAAGGTGTTATGTGAAGGCGAGCAAACTAACCTGAGCCTCAGCTAAACAAATAAGACTCATGGCAGCAGAAGTAGATGGAATAACTTCTGGAGGCCTTTCAGAAGGCAAGCAGTGTTGGATGGATGGAAGAATCTCCTTAGCTAGATATTGATAGATCCCAGCAGCTTCCCTGAAAAAGGTCGCAGATTGCACTTGATCTGTATAAGTGAAGAGTAAGTGATCAAATAGGTATAAATTCATGACTTCTACAGCAAACTAGTTCATCATTAGTACCCACCTTCTGATATAACTTCCGATGCCCTCTGCCTAAGAACAGCGCCATATAGAGAAAGAGTCATCCCTACCTCAAACCTCAAGTTATCTATTTGGAAAAATTTTGGACCCCTAAGATGAAATAATGAAGATGAGCTCAGTGCACTTGACCATCGTATCTTTAGGTCTGAAGTCCACTGAACAATCCTGAGGTTATAATCGATCATATCAACTTGGGAAACAAAATTTTCCAACAAGGGCAGATACTTCTGTAGTTTGTGAAGGACCTGCAAAATTTTTTAAGCACAGAAGACCGAACGTAATTGAATGAGCACACAGCAATAGTAACATTTTCTAAAATGTTGTAGGTTATGAAGAAAGAGAGAATAAAACCAGTAGTTCAAAAAAAAATCTCCGTATAACTTCGCTGCAACTTCGGGCTTGCGTGTGTGTGTGGTGTGGGGGGTGGGGAGTGACAGGAGAGTGAAGGAGGAAAAAACGACTTCCTTTCAAATAAAAAAGGAACAAGAGCAGGAGCAGTCCGTGGTTTAAACTAAGCATATAAGTAAATGGGCAGAAATTGAAAGAAATAATCCAGCCACATCCATTCTCATCTAACAAAGAGGCATTGCAATTATAAAAGAAATCCATGTATTTGTTGAATCACAAAGGAGATAATGACAAGGAAGGTTAATGGTATTTATTACTTTTTTTAACTATGTTCACATATTATTACCTGTTGAGTGTGAGAAGACAACCCGCCTGACATTTCTCTTGCAATGGCATCTGTGATAGAGCTCGTTTCATTAATGGACTCCTCAATAACTCTACGCCTAGAAGTCATCTCCTTCAGTTGTTCAAGTGTACCAGAATCGCGGGCAAGGAATTTATCCTCAAACACACACTGTGCATATTGACAATTAATCACTAATCTCATTGATATACTTATTAATTTTAAAAAAAAAATGTCTGTATTTGCCCAAAACCCAAACATCAATGGTCTTCCTTATTAAGATCATCCAAAGATTCAAACACGCGATATTTAGATAGATGTTGCTCAAAGACCATAGGACTTAGCCAACAGGTTCAGCCAAAGACCAAAGTAGTTTAATGATCAAATGAAGCTTCAGCCAAAAATCATTCTCGTTAAGGAATGTTGCATCAGAAATCACTCTTCTCTAGCTTGAAAAACTAGTATTTAATCCAACGAACTACAGTTTAATCCAGGTCAACATACTTTCATTCCGATAGCTTAGTAATTAATAGATCTAATGTTGCATTATACAGGTCAATTGTTTATAAAACCACGTTATTTACTGAATGCAAACCAATTCATTAATAATATAACAAATACTACTATGCTCTCTACCTAATATTTCTTTCAATGCTCTCTTGTTGGGTATTTCCTATTTTATTTGCTCCAAGTCTTATTTTACTAATAGTTGTAGAACTTCTTCCAGAACTTTCACTATAATTGCAGATACATCTTATCTTCTATCCTCTGTTTAGCTTGAAAAACTAGATTACACCTATGGATTTAGCACTTGAAACCTTCAGTATATCACTATCCCACACTCTAATGACAATTCAAATAAACCCAGAAGAAAAGAAACATACCATCTTGGTTTTAAGCTTGGCTGGGTCTGAAAATTGCAGCAGCATCTTTGACAAAATCAAAACTCAATCACCGGGCAACTGTTTCGAGTAAGGAAAACAGCAAATAGGGTGAAGGCGAGTTTAATCAGTGGACTCTTTCAATACTAATCTGCATTCAATTCGGCTCCAAGAAGGAAATTCAACGACTCAAAGGAAGATCAACAAACCAATGACACACCTCGCTCGGGCAATCCTTAACGAAGAACCCCGAAGTGGACACAGCTCGATTTATACAGTCGGTGAAGTTTGTGGGTAATTTTACTTATAGTATCGGCTTATTATTGGTGGGTCGATATCTCGTTATTGTTTGTTAGTGGTCGCCCTCTGGTTTTTACTCCTCGTTTCCTTCGCTGCCAAGATTACGAGTTTAGAAGTCCATAGGAAGATGAATTGATGATCAACAACACAACTTTGGTGGGCCAATGGGCTATTTATCTTCCTGGGCCATAACGGGCCTTATAACGGCATTTATTGATACGGAAAAATGTTGGTGTCAAATAGGTTTACAGAAAAGATTGGAAATATATCAATTTATACCGAAAAATTTAGGGTTGTATTAATTTAAATACTAAATTAACTATCGCCATTTATTATGATCTCTTTAGAAAAATCTCATGTGAAATTTTTAATTGTATCAATTAAATCTCTAAATTTTTATAAAAAAAAAAAAAAAATCAATTTAGATTTTCAGACAAATTTTCTTTTGAAATTCGTCAATACATTTACTCTAGTTGTCTATTTTCTAAAACTGACATTTGAAGAAGTCTGCACATACTTGAAAATTAATGCATATATAATTTTCAAAACTAATTGTAATGAAAGATCTAAATTGATTGTCTTATGAAAATTTAAGAGTTTAATTGACTTAAAATACAAGTTTCACACGCAATGATGGATTTAGTATGAGCGTAGGGAGCTCAAGCCCCCCTCAACTTTACTTCTAGAAGTAAAAGTTGTCCCCACAAACCAATACGGGTCCTTTCAGCATGCTTTGTCCTCACTCACATGCATCCTAGGAAAATTCGGATTGCTCAAAGCTAAACACGCTTAACTTTGGAGTTCTTATGATTGAGCCACCGAAAAGGAAGGTGCACCTTGTTGGTATAGGTAGTAACTTTCAATTCTTTTAAAGCCTTTCTTAACCATACTTTCATGTCCTCAGGATCCCTCTCATTCGGATGTGATATCGGTTCATTCATGTACCCCTCCTGAACTCGGGTCGTTACAGTACCAAAATCATTAGCTAATTTAGTGGTAAATCTATCTTTTAGCCCCCTCCATACTCAGGTTCAAGCCTCATTTTATAGTCAAAGTTAATGTATGTTTAATATATCTTCAAGCCTATAAATTTTATGTTCCATAAATCCCGAAGGATATGTTTGATAATCAGTTTTCACTCTTAATGGATGAGACGTGAGTATCATCTCATCAGAGAGATTGTACACCAAAGAGACGTGATAGTCACACAGATAGCCTTAGAAGATAACCTTGTTGATCCATTTATGAAGGCTCGATCGGCTAAAGTGTTCGAGGGCCACCTGGTTGGACTAGAATTGCGAGTAACATAATATAGGGCAAGTGGGAGAATGTTAAAGGGTATTTTGGATGCCAGTTTATTATATTTCTCTCTCTTTGTTTCTTAACATTGTAAACATTACATATTTATATGTCTATCTTATTGGAGTGTTAGTCCAAGTAGGAGATTGTTGGGAATGTCCTAAACTCGCAGTTCGTAAATGTAGTTAACATATTTTATTTATCGATAAAAATGTCGTTGAGTTTTTTATTCAATAAAATATTATTGATATTGCATCATTTTGTGAAAATCCAATCAATGAATCCACAGCTGTAACATGAATATTTTAACTTTATGTGGTGACATAAAAATGGATCAAGTTTTAGTACGTAGCCAAAATGGTCTATAAGTATAAGGATGAGATTGGGTACCTCATCCTAGTGACACTATTGGATGCGGCTCATTTTGTATACTGATACAAATGATGTGATCCAAAAATCATTCATGTAAAGACATATGAGTGGGGACATCTTGTACAACGAGTTTACATAAGACCGGACCTCGAAATAGTCAATTTTCTTTATAACAGTTGTTTACTATTAAAACTGACTGTCTCAAATTCAATGACCTAGGATATCTCAATCTTATCCTGAGTTAATTATGAATTCCTGTTTATTCGAGATTATCATTTGATCTGCATAGGTGTGAGTAGTCCAATAGCACTACTCAATAAGCCTCCCATTTTGGGGATAAGACCGGATAGATAGCTGGGACATAGTTTTGCAATATGGAATTCACTCATACCCGATTTAGGGTTAACAGATGGGTCGTTCTCTTAAGTGCTAATGCATTGTCTTGAACAACAGGGCTCTACCTCTCATGAAAAAGAGAGTTGTGATTTATAAGTTGGACTATAAATCAATTGTTCAATGAAGGATCAGTGGGAGCTTAAGGAGCACGATGAATTTACAGGGCTAAAACGATAATCATTGACCTAGCTGTAAATACGAACGACCTGCGAATGATTGACTTACTGATTATGGTTAAAATGGATATAAATATATCTACGGTGAGGTGAGTACAACTATCAAGTTATAGTGGAATGTCTTGGTAGTTAACGAATAGTAATTAATTCGGTTTGAAGAGTTTAACCAATTAATTACAAGTCGTTAGAGCTCATGATCTGTAGGTCCATGAGGTCTCTCTACTAGCTCATAATTTGGAATTGTAAATTGAGTAATCTTGATGAGATTTGAAATTAGGGTTTAAAATTTGAAATGTTCAAATTCAATTAGGGTTTCTATTCATTGTATTCGATACAATTGAAAGTTTAATTTTATTGAAATCGAACAAAATTGGAGAATCGATTAATGTTTAAAATATGATTTAAATATTAATTGTATAAAATTAATTTCGTTATCGTGGAATTGGTCTTTTATTAATTTAATATTATATATTAAATTAACAAAATTAATTAAAATATTTAATTAATTAGTTTTATTTAAAAATTAATTAATTAAATTAATATATATATATATATATATCTACAAAACTAATAAATAAAATTAAATTAGTTTATTTAAAAAATTGGTTCTATAAATCAATTTTTAGAAAACTAATTTGAAAATGAAAACTCAAAGTGGAGATTTCCAAAAGTTGGAGATCTCCAATATGATGCAAGATACCTTATTCACCCAATTCCATTTTCTCCATGAAGTAGAAGCTGGCCTTCATGCAAGCTATGAATTTGCATGATGAAAGCTTTATAAATTGAAGTATTGGAGTGAATGATGAATGAAGCTCTCAAGAATTTCTTCAAGAACCGTGCAGAAACCAAAACCCTCTTCATATCTTCATAAAACCCAACTCAATTTAGCGTTTCCACCACACAATCCTTGCAAGAGAATAGTAGAGAAGATCTTCGTGGTCGTTTACTTGTAGATTGAAGCACTTTTACGTGGAACTCAGCTGGTGTTGAAGAGGATTCATCAAAAGTATTGTGTTCAGCAAACTCTCTTCTATAATAGTTACTTTAAAGCATGTTTTAAACTCAAACTCAAATTAAGTATAATTAGAATGCTTATTGATTCTAATTTTTACCGTTGCATGTTAATATACTCCAACAGAAACGACAGAGCAACAAACAGTTGGGAAATGGAGGTCGAGCAAAGAACGAAATCTACAAAACAGAAACTTGTTACAGGTTGAGTCGTGGATCTCGCTTTCTTTAAGATCTTTAGCAGCTCTGCTCAAGTGTGCAAGCAGATAAATGATACTGCCATGTCGTCCCCCAAGATAAAACAGCCCAAAAAAGAAATCTCGATCAGAAATGCACCGTTATCGATCAGGAACTCACACCTTCAAACTGATTTGCTCGATGAAACGAAAAAATGAAATGGAAGGGGATCGAGAGAGATTTCGTTGCTGGAGAGAAGAGAAGAAAATGTGTGATTTGATGAAAAAAGAGCTGAGAGTTGCGCCTTTTATAAGCCTCAAACCCAACTGCGGCACTAAACTGTGGGGGGAGGGAAGCGCGTCCAGCCACATAACGTGCGTGCGGAAGTCAACGCAGGCGGAAAACCAATGGCTGAGACCAACTCCACTTTAATTAGGACAATTTTTTTTTAAAAATAATCAAAATAATAATAAAAAGTTAATTTTTTATGAAAAAGACACACACACGCTCGTCCGCCTTGCCATGACTGATCGGATGGCCGCACACGTGGGATTTTCATTGTACCCACATTGGTCTATCTCCTCATTCCCTATAAAACATGGGTACCCTTGGGGCCCAAACTCAAGGTCCAACTTGGGAATATAAAAAATAGTTCCCCAACTTAACCAATGTGGGATTCTCAAAAGCCAACTTTCTTAAACTCAATTTTCACCAACAATTCCCCACTTGAAAATTTAAAAAACATAAGAAAAACATTTTCCATTGAGCAGTTTCAATCTATACAACATTGTGCGTAAGCAAAGATGTCTTACAACTCGAATCTTTACTATTGTAGATGATTCATAATATACTAGAGTAAATCTTGGTTTTGAACTATATATCTAACAACATCTCACACACAGATCATTAGGGTGCAGTTCGAAAGCCCGTGCTTTAAAGCCTAACACGAGTATCTCGATTTAGTGAACG
The DNA here is from genome assembly GCF_009727055.1 of Benincasa hispida. Lineage (NCBI taxonomy): Eukaryota > Viridiplantae > Streptophyta > Magnoliopsida > Cucurbitales > Cucurbitaceae > Benincasa > Benincasa hispida. The sequence goes on along the minus strand of NC_052355.1, from coordinate 41,166,606 downwards.
CTCTAGATAGTTTACCTAAAAAACTCCATAGGAAGTGACCCACACTTCCACATTCACATTGGTAAGTCTATCAAGAGTACTCCTGTAGCCAGGTACCCCACTTTACCTCAAATATAGAACTCCCTAAAGTCTCGTGTCCTGTAGTTTGTAAACAGTTTGTATGAACGCTTGTGTTATATAATGTATGATATTTTACTTCACATCTTGTATTTTGCTCAGTTGTATGTTTTATCTGCTTTACCACAAACCAATAAACTTAAAATCCCTAGTTATCTGTATGTAACTTAAGCATGTATGTGGTGACATATAAGTGGATCATGTCTTGAGTGATAACCAAAATGGTCTGTAGTATATGGATATAGGAGGGAAACCTTATCTCGGTAATGCTACGAATGCGGCCCGCTTTATGGAATGGTGACAAGTGTTGTGACTTATCACAGATAGTCTGATCCTGATCATTCGTGTTGGGGACATGCGAGCGGAGGCGTCCTATACAAATAGTTTGTATAAGACCCGACCACGAAGTGTTAACGTCTCGTTATATAACACCATTCATGACAGAGACTTCACTTCACTAGGACGACCATAGGTAACATGACCTTAATACTGAGTGAGTTGGGAATTCCTGCCAATGAGGGCGGTCCTCTGATTTGTATGGGTGCGAGTGGCCAGGTCGTCGATTCAAACCTATCATTTTGAGGATTCATCTGATTTGGGAGCTGGGAACTCAACTACACAAGATGGAATTCACTCCTTCCCCGAGACAGGGGTAAGTAGATAGATAGCTCCCTTAAAGGCTGATTCCAGGGCTTGAACGATGTGGCGCCACACACCTTCTCTTGACATGAGAGGTGTTCACACATAGTTGGAGTATGTTGTATTGTTCATTAGAGGAATCACTGGTACTTAAAGAGTGAGATGTAATTACAGGGGCAAAACGGTAAATTGGTCCAGTTGTACTTACAAGCATCTATGAAGGGTCATCGTACTCATAATTGGTTATATCCGATGGACACAGAAATATATCTATGGTAAGAAGAGTTCAGCTGTTGGTCTTTAGTAGAATGCCTGATAGTTAACGGATGGTGGTTCTTGTGGCTAAAAAGTTTAGTCAGCTATTCACGTACCGTTGGAGATTCGAGCCACAAGTCCATCAGGTCCCCTAGATAGCTTGGATAAAGTCAAGAATCGGTATTTAGGTTAATTTGAAATGTTCAAATTGACAAGAGAAAGTTTGATTATATATGATATAATTGGACTGGTTAATTATATATGATATAATTGGTTAAATGTATGAGATACATGATTTTGGAGTAAATTATATATAAATATGATTTATATCAAGTAGAGGAGAAATTACTATAGTAGATATGTGATATCAAACTATAGGGTAAGAATATAATATGATTATATTTATTAATTATTGAATTGGTTAATTATATGATAATTGACCTAAAATTTCTCTCGGATGTGCGTTAGTGGGAGCAGCCGCTTCGGTTATGGTAATCGAAGGATAAAATGAAAATTGGTTTCATTTTACAAAAGTTCGAAAAAATTTGGCATCAGTGTGGAAACGTAAACGATCGCATAAGTTGAAAGCCTATACAATAGTCGCTCAGCGCCTAAAGGATAGCACGCTAGCTCCTAAACGATCGGAAGCTTTCCTAAACGATTGTATAGTGTGCCATGTTTTCTAAATGATTGTCTACCTTTTACTAAACAATCGTTTAGTAAACCTACACGATCGTGTAGCTTCTTATAAACGATAAGCATTTAGCTATACGATAGCTTTCTTTTCTCTCCCATTTGCTTATCGTCTACACGATTAATTCATTCTCCAACCTCTACCAAACTCACCAAAGACCGCACTTTGAATTCTCACTCCGAGAATATCAATGGCTTCTTTTGGTGATGTCATCCCTGCTGCATTCACTTGTTCGTGATAGTTCGTGTTGCTGCCGTTCGTGTAGACGTTCATGCTGCTGCAGCCGACGCGTTTGCTAGGCGATAGAGATCGCGTAGAGGTCTTCCGCTGCATTAAATTCCAAAGCTTGAAGAGGGTCTTCAAGTGGTATGAGAACTCTTTCCCTTATACTTTAATGTTCAAAGTATGCCTTTAATTACTGTTATTTGCATAACTGTATGTTAGAATGTATATGATGTATTTCAATCATGGTGAAATCGGAAAGATCCAAATACACTCATGGATGCTCTTCATTAAGAGATCCTTCAATTGGTATTAGAGCCAGGTTCTGATACTCCAATTTCATTGTTGCAATGAATTACATATACATTCAAGGTGGGTGCATGTCTACTCTGTTTAAATTTGTTAAATTGCTGTGGATGTATGGATTAATGGATGTTTTCGTGGATGTTAGCCTCGGTTTGATTTAATTCTTTTACATTTGAGGTTATTTGTAAAGGCTCTTGTGTTTTTGGGCATTAATAATTGTTATCGAGTCTGTAATTCAAAGTCTATTTGAGTTTTGAGTCGTTCGTGAAGAAGATCGGAGCAAACGTAATAGTTCTTCAAGAAAAGAGACGATCAAGGGTTGATCGCATCGTGTAGACGATGGGGTACGCAATCGCTGAGTATTGGGTCGTGTAGACAATGGAATGCTCGCATATCGTTTAATGCGTACGTGCACTAGACGATCGTTGTCAGCAAGCTTCATCGCTTAGTAACTGACTAAATGATCGCTTTGTAACGCAAGGTAAATCATTTACCTATCGCCACGTTAAGCGATCGCCTAGATGATCAGGCTTCGCAACTTCGTTGTCGTCTACGCGATGGTTTAGATTTTGCGTCTATCGTCTTGTGCGTGTTGGACGATCGTCTACCTATGACGTTTACTACACGATGGAGTCCTCCTGGTGGTTCAAGACCTGGTTCGCCTGTGAACCGGTTTACTCGATGAAAAATGTAATAGATAGGGTTATTTCATTACGATTTTTATAAAGGCTCATCTTGGTCCATTAATCCTTAGTTTAATACATGCGATGTATGTTTTTTATATGTCATATGGTATGCACATATAGTGAATCCCACCTTAGATTGTGCAATGATCATGCATCATCCTTTTATTGTAATTGTTATAATTTAGAAAAACATGATTTAATTATGTAAGTGCATGCTCATGCATCATATAATATAAGAGTTATATTTATGCATGCATAAAAAGCATTGACATGCATCATCTTTATATTATAATTGTTATAGTATAAGGGTGAATGATAGCATGTTTGCTTGGTTATTACGCATTATATAAAAGTTATATATAGTAATGATCGAACATTGTATGAAGCATGACACATAGGTTTCTTTATAAGCATTATAAATACCTCGTTGTGCACAATGGTTTTTTAGTTGTTTCTTTTTAAAAGTTAAAGAGAAATTAGAACTAAAAGAAATAAGAAAGACATGCATCACATAGGTTTAATTCATGGTTTTAAAGTGTTTAAAACTTGGATCACATAGACCTAAGATCACGGTTCTAATATGATTAGCAACCCTAAGGCTTTAATCTTTTAATTAGTTTAATAGGATTAAATTGGCTAATAAAAGGTTAAAGTGTAATAAATCTATCTATAAGGGACCTTTTGTATAAGGCGGGTTCTGTCTAGGCTGGGGTGTTTAAGTTGACGGAAACGTAACACCCCTACCTAAAAACTTATCTGGAAAGGTGAATTAGATAGATTTGATGCATGCATGCAAGTTAAGGACAGTCCATTAAAGTGTTTAAACGTGACGACTTGAACTTGTTCATATTTCATAGACAAACATTGTTTATGATCAGAGTTTAAAAAGACAACTTAGACTAAAATCAGTAGCCGGATTGTCTAGGTTAATGAACCCTAGGTAGAACATTCAGTGGGAGGCACTTGGGGCATAAGATGCTTCACTTAAACCTATCACGTTTCTCCTAAATAGTCCACACCGTGAGATCTACCCTCGGCCTCGAGGCATCTTTGGCGTGTCCCACTAACGGATGGTGTTTGGGTAGGTCAATATCAAGGTGGATGGAGAGAGTGTTCATAATAAGTGGGAACAGAAAGTGCGACAGCATATCCCTTGGTCTCCCTCATTAGGTTGAATAAAGTTACTGCGCATCGGCTCGAGGCACCCTGGGAGTATCCCCCTAAAGGATGCAGTTTTTGCGCATTCTCTTTATTTGAATACTCCTGTAAGAGGATAAGGGTAATCTTAGTCTCTTGTCCTAATTTCTGCTTCTTCCCACGTGGGCTCATTAGGCGACGTGGACCTGAAGAAAGCGAGGGGTCACACTACATGGAATTAATTAAAGGTTAACCAGTTCTGGACCAAAAAATGGTGGCTGTTAGGTTTCAAGTTCCAAGAGTTGGTTTGCAATGTTGAATGTCACTCAGCTGACGGCAACTGATCAACCCAGCGGTTGACATTTGTCCTGCCTCCTAAGGCATCATTGCAAAATAGAATCCTATAATTAAGGTACTTGAAATATTTTGCAAAACTGAATTGGTTAAAAAGTGGTTTAAACAAAATCAATAAAAGTTATGTTGTATTTTCAGCAACATTTTTTAACCATGGCATGCCGAGTTACTTATTAAGCATCGAAAATTAATCTGGCGATAATTCGCACAACTGAAACACATGATCATGGAACGATACCTATTCATTTCGGGATCCTCATTTCGCTCATCACGGAGGCATGTCTTCTAATTTCAAGCTCCAAATGCCGCCTCGAAATGTTGTCGGACGGCTAGCAGTAAGGATATGACAAGGGCGAAATGAGAAGGTCCGAAGCCTAATTTTGGCAAGTCTTTCTGAAGTCTTGGCGCAAGGAAACATGAGCCTCATGGTCTCAGCGCCGTGAAGATCAATGGAGTCTGTGGGGATAGTTTGACAACGATGAACACTTTATGCATGAGGCTCTTAATACATATTCAACTCTCAAAATGAAGAAGGCACTCTTTCGTGAACCATGTTGTTAATCATGACTGGTCCACTTCAATGTTGCGCGAAGTGAATGGCTACATGCGATGACGGCAAGCCATAGGTTAGTATAATCCTGCATTCTTTGCCGGAGAGCTTCCTGCACTTTGTTAGCAATGTGATTCTTAACAAAGTGAAATATAACCTTACAACTCTCCTCAACGAGCTGCAGACCTACCAATCTTTATTAAAAAGTAAGGAGAGAAAGAAGAGTGAGGCAAATGTTGCTTCATCCTCCAGGATGTTCCATAGAGGTTCGACCTCATGAACGAAGTTTGCACCTTCTACTTCTAACTCTGCAAAGGGGAAGAAGAAGAAGGGTGGTAAGGGAAAAGGGTAGGCGCTTGCTAACCCACCATCTGTCGACCCAATGAAGCGTCCACTGGTTGAAAAAGGAAAGTGTTTCCACTATAACAATGATGGACATTGGAAGAGGAATTGTCCTCGCTATCTGAAAGAGAAGAAAGCAGCAAAGGCTAAGGCCAAGGCTGATAAAGGTAAATATGATTTACTAGTTCTTGAATCCTGTTTAGTGGAGAATGATAATTCTGCCTGGATAATTTATTCGGGCACCACTAACCATGTTTGTTCTTCTTTTCAGGGGATTAGATCTTGGCGACAGCTGGAGGCTGGTGAGATGACGAAGTAAGTAGGCACCGGGCACATCGCCTCAGCTGTGGTAGTGGAAGGGCTCCAGTTAGCTTTATAGAATAAGTTTCTTGTTTTGAATGATGCATATATTGTTTTCGAACTAAAAAGGAACATAATTTTTGTAAAGTGTTTATTGCAATGTAAATATATTGTCTCTTTTAATGTGGATAAAACATTTATTCATAAAAATGGTGTTTTTATTTGGACAGCAAATCTGGAATCTAATTTATATGTGCTAAGGCCGTTAGCCATAAATTCCCTCCATAATACTGAATTGTTTAGAACTGTCATAACTCAATCAAAACATCGACGAATTTCTCCAAAAGAAAATGTCCAACTTTGACATTTACGTTTAGGGCACATCAATCTCAATAGGATTGAGAGATTGGTGAAGAATGGACTTCTAAGTGAGTTAGAAGAAAATCCTTTATCAGTGTGCGAGTCTTGCCTTGAAGGTAAGATGACTAAACGACCTTTTACTGGAAAAGGTTATAGAGCCAAAGAGCCTCTTGAGTTAGTTCATTATGACCTTTGTGGTCCTATGAATGTGCGAGCCTGATGTGGCTATCAGTATTTTATCAGTTTTACTAATGATTACTCCAGGTACGGGTATGTTTATCTTATGCAACGAGAGTCTGAATCCTTTGAAAAGTTCAAAGAGTTCAAGGCTGAAGTTGAAAACGCATTTGATAGATGGATTAAAACATTTCGATCGGATCAAGGTGGAGAGTTTTTGGACTCGACATTTCAGGGCTATTTGATAGAACATGGAATCGTTTTCCAACTCTCAGCGCCGGGTACACCTTAGCAGAATGGTATAGCGGAGAGGAGAAATAGGACCTTGTTAGACATGGTTCGCTCGATGATGAGTTACGCTTCCTTATTAGACTCGTTTTGGGGTTTCATAGTGGAGACTACGGTATATATACTCAACTGTGTTCCCTCCAAGAGTGTTGCGAGAATACCTCTGGAGTTGTGGAACGAGCGTAAAGCTAGTTTACGTC